>NC_092287.1:8202796-8222796 GCF_036320965.1 Panulirus ornatus
GAAACTTACCCTCTGCCAGTCTCAGGTCACTTGAAACGTGACCTCTGCCAGTCTCAAGTCACCTGAAACTTACCCTCTGCCAGTCTCAGGTCACCTGAAACTTTCTCTCTGCCAGTCTCAGGTCACCTGAAACTTACCCTCTGCCAGTCTCAAGTCACCTGAAACTTACCCTCTGCCAGTCTCAGGTCACTTGAAACTTACCCTCTGCCAGTCTCAGGTCACCTGAAACTTACCCTCTGCCAGTCTCAGGTCACTTGAAACGTGACCTCTGCCAGTCTCAGGTCACTTGAAACGTGACCTCTGCCAGTCTCAGGTCACCTGAAACTTACCCTCTGCCAGTCTCAGGTCACTTGAAACGTGACCTCTGCCAGTCTCAGGTCACCTGAAACTTACCCTCTGCCAGTCTCAGGTCACCTGAAACTTTCTCTCTGCCAGTCTCAGGTCACTTGAAACGTGACCTCTGCCAGTCTCAGGTCACCTGAAACTTACCCTCTGCCAGTCTCAGGTCACCTGAAACTTACCCTCTGCCAGTCTCAGGTCACTTGAAACGTGACCTCTGCCAGTCTCAGGTCACTTGAAACGTGACCTCTGCCAGTCTCAGGTCACCTGAAACTTACCCTCTGCCAGTCTCAAGTCACCTGAAACTTACCCTCTGCCAGTCTCAAGTCACCTGAAACTTACCCTCTGCCAGTCTCAGGTCACCTGAAACTTACCCTCTGCCAGTCTCAAGTCACCTGAAACTTACCTCTGCAGTCTCAGGTCACCTGAAACTTACCCTCTGCCAGTCTCAGGTCACCTGAAACTTTCTCTCTGCCAGTCTCAGGTCACCTGAAACTTACCCTCTGCCAGTCTCAAGTCACCTGAAACTTACCCTCTGCCAGTCTCAGGTCACCTGAAACTTACCCTCTGCCAGTCTCAGGTCACTTGAAACGTGACCTCTGCCAGTCTCAGGTCACCTGAAACTTTCTCTCTGCCAGTCTCAGGTCACCTGAAACTTACCCTCTGCCAGTCTCAGGTCACTTGAAACGTGACCTCTGCCAGTCTCAAGTCACCTGAAACTTACCCTCTGCCAGTCTCAGGTCACTTGAAACGTGACCTCTGCCAGTCTCAGGTCACTTGAAACGTGACCTCTGCCAGTCTCAGGTCACCTGAAACTTTCTCTCTGCCAGTCTCAGGTCACTTGAAACGTGACCTCTGCCAGTCTCAGGTCACTTGAAACGTGACCTCTGCCAGTCTCAGGTCACCTGAAACTTTCTCTCTGCCAGTCTCAGGTCACCTGAAACTTACCCTCTGCCAGTCTCAAGTCACCTGAAACTTACCCTCTGCCAGTCTTAATTCACAGGTAAAGTATTACGGATCGTCCCCTTTATGTCCACTAATTCTACTCATGTTTCTCTCGAGGTAAACACTGTGCTTCCCATGTGGGCATGCAGCGTCGAGATGCCATATGGTAAATAGACCCACCTCCTTCAGCCTCTGTATTTGGAGTGTGGTTCTCCTTCCCTTCTACTAATCATATGTGATTCTCGTCAGTCAACCTTCCTGCTCCACAACTAGTCCTTGCCTGCCATCAATTTTCCACCCAGTCTATCTGTTGTTGACTTGATCATCAAGTCTCCAAGTCTTCGGCTTGCTTAAAAAGAAAAAAAAAAAAAAAGAATATCCATTTTTTTGCCAACAGCTGCTGATCCTATGTAATCTGCACTTTTTTAATCCTTTGCTGCTAATGGATGATAAATATCCATTTTTCTTTTTTGCTACGTCTCGAGCACAACACACACACACACACACACACACACACACAAGAACCATCAAGTAACTCGTAAACAGGAAGTGAACGCGCAGGTACGAAGGTGAGTGTGTGCGTGTGTGTCATACTGCTACATATAACTCACAACATCTACCAAATCACAACATACCACTCGCCTTCTCTGAGCTGACTACAAGATATACAGAGACCTTTAATCTTTTCTCTCCTCATGTGTTATACCTCTTTGTAAACTTTCAGGACAGAGTATACCACGGAGGTATACGATATATATATATCATATGTACGGACAGACGTCGGGGCTAGTATGTGAGGACTGCGGGTTCCGGCTTCCAACAGCTTGGTCGACCAACGACCCAACATGAGCTGTCAGGGGTGTTAGAAGGCGACCCTTGAAGACTTCCACGAGTCAGGGAGATGAAAAAAAAACCTTTACAAGAATATCTTAACTGGCGAATACACGAGAGGCAGTATGACGAGACGAGGAGGACAGTAGGTAAGTGACTTGTGTTCGAGAGGCTATACAGTGCCAGGCTGGGGGAGTGGAGGGGTCTGGGACACCCTTATAACATAACAGCTGCTGCCGGCTGGCCCCCTCCAACCTCCAACCTCTTACAGGCTGTTGCTAGCCAGGTCCAGCCTGACCCACCCCTCCTTAGGTCCAGGTCCGACCGACCGACTGCACGAGACAAAATCACAACAGAGGCGGGACTGCCCAGGACACAAGAGAGGGTTTTCACCTCTACCGTCAGTCGCTGCCGCTAACCTGGTAGGTCCCCCCAGGGGTGCCCCAATCCCCTAAACACACACACACACACACACACACACACACACACACACACACAGAAATAAATACAATTCAATTAATCTGAAACATCCACTGTCACCCTCGATCACATGCATATTCTGCCACACAGGCGGACGCGTCACGTTTATCATATCTGTACAGATATATAGATAGAGATATATATATATATTCAAGCCTGTGGCCACATCGCAGCCTAAACTATACGTGTCATCTGATCCCCTGGAGCTGGAGCTGTGTGCCCGAGCTGTGTGCCCTGGGTTACATGCTCAGGGGACATCGGCCTTCATCAAATAAATCTCGGACACAAACGGCTCTCTGCCTCAACCCAAGGCCGATACACAGGCCATTTTGCTGTGTGTGTGTGTGTGTGTGTGTGTGTGTGTGTGTGTGTGTGTGTGTCGGTGGGAGCAGAGGATTTTATTTGAATTCATCCCTGGTTTCAGTCCTTAAACACGACGACAAGAGAGCCTGGAGCACGAAGGTACGACCTCTTGAGGACGAAGGTACGACCATGGAGCACGGAAGGTATGGCCGGTGAGCAAGACAGTACGACCCCTCAACCCGACGGTACGACCCAGGGGTACGAAGGCATACCCACTGAGCACGACGGTACGACCATGGACCCGACGGTACGACCCCATGAGTTCAAGCAAGATTATTCACCCAATGATACGACCCTTCCTTCACGACGGTACGACCTTTCAGCACCCTTCAGGATATCAAGGTCGAATAACCTAGACTCTCTCTCTCTCTCTCTCTCTCTCTCTCTCTCTCTCTCTCTCTCTCTCTCTCTCTCTCTCTCTCTCTATATATATATATATATATATATATATATATATATATACATACATACATATCACACGATAATGATCGCGGAACCTGTCTCTTAATTCCTCCCCCCGAGTCTTGATCGCCAGTTATATAATCCAGACAAACTATTAACCATTCAATATCTAAACGTCTGAAGATAATATCACGAGCACTCTGCATTCATTATGGCTCTCCCTCAGTCCACCAAATGGCCATCGGCACTTGAGGCCCACCCTCGCCCGACCGAAGAAACATCTGCATTCCTCCCGCTCCCCCGCCAGCAACGTGAGAAAATGCAACATTATGCACCAGAACAGCTTCGCAAGTCCCCAGCGGTGGTGGGCGTTTTCCGTGGGTGTGAGGGAGGAGGGTCGGGGAGGCGGGGCGCCGGGGAGAGAGAGAGAGAGAGAGAGAGAGAGAGAGAGAGAGAGAGAGAGAGAGAGCCCATGTGTAGCCATGGTACACGGAGCGAACGACCCTCGAGCGAGGGATGGGTGATGAACGACCCTTGTGCACCTTGGGAACGACCCTTAGATATGAATGGTGTGACCTCTGACCTGACCCATAAGGGGTTATAAGTCGTTTCTAGGCCATCGTACCCAAAGAGTCGTATCGTCGTGCTCAAGAGTCGTTACAGCTGTGTTCAAGAAAAGTACCGTCGTGCGTAAGGGCCGTTACCACTGTGTTCAAGGGTCGTACCGTTACGCTCAAGGGTCGTTACCACTGTGTTCAAGGGTCGTACCGTTACGCTCAAGGGTCGTCACCACTGTGTTCAAGGGTCGTACCGTTACGCTCAAGGGTCGTTACCACTGTGTTCAAGGGTCGTACCGTTACGCTCAAGGGTCGTTACAACTGTGTTCAAGGGTCGTTACCACTGTGTTCAAGGGTCGTACCGTCGTGCTCAAGGGTCGTCACCACTGTGTTCAAAGGTCGTCACCACTGTGTTCAAGGGTCGTCACCACTGTGTTCAAGGGTCGTACCGTCGCGCTCAAGGGTCGTCACCACTGTGTTCAAGGGTCGTACCGTTACGCTCAAGGGTCGTTTAATGTTGCGCGTTCCGTGGTGTCCAACCGTCGTACGTCATAAGGACGTAAAGCGTCGACACCCAGCCATACTGAACTACCTATTGCGCGTAAAAGAAGAACGAGAAATGAGAAACGCCAACCTCAAATGACACGGGAGGCATTTTCTGTTGCAGGCAAAGGGGAACGACAGAGAATCGAATTGCGGAAAAAAAAAAGAGAATCTAAAACTGTTGAACAGTTGGGCCAATAGTGGCTCGACAGAAAATGATTTAAAACGGAACACACATCAAGCATCAGTTGTTCTTTTTGGGGAGGTAAACAACCAACGATATGGCATTCCTCCTCTTCTTCCTCCACTCCCTCTAAATCTACCATCTCTCTCTCTCTCTCTCTCTCCTCCTCCTCCTCTCTCCCCCTCTCGCTCGATGTGTATCTCGTCTCATCACAACTTCCTCTATAAACTCAGACTCGGATGGGGTCATCCCGATGCGATAGACGCAGTCTGCTTAAGTCCAATGCGTTTAAATCTCAATTTCTGCCCATCTCTCTGTTTCTAACCCCAACCCACCCCCCTCCATCACACACGCTCCCCATCTCTTCTCATAGATTTGTAACTCCGCTACTCAAAGACGATGAACATAATGTGATATCTCGGTAATATGTAACATATCCCGGAAATCCCCTAAGTTACACTAATAGCTATGTCTCCCTTCGCGTCATATTTAGAGCCCCTTAATTCTTCTAAAACAGTTGCTCCGATTATATGGAGGGTTAATATGTTCTTGTATGTGTTGCTCTCACATATGGGGAGCCGCTCCAAATGCTTACTAGACAAAGCTATAGTCCAAAGTAGATTTTCTGTAAGAATGCGTCAGGAGGACAGCGTCAAATGCTTTCTTGGTCGTCTGCTCCCGGAACCCCTGACTTACCAACTCTCACACTCCGACCTCGAAACTTGACCCGCTCGTCCTACGCAGAAGTGTTTACTCTAACTGTCCTCATTACTCTATATGTAAAGCGTTACCTCCGCTACCGACAGCTGGCTGTGTGCGTGTCCTCCCGCCATCAGTTACAATACGAAATACTTGGGAAGCCTCTGTGTCACATGATCATGTGTGGCCGTAATGCAAGGGCGGGCCGTTGTGATATCTGCTTCTTTCACTACACCGCTAAACTTTGGAACTCTCTAACACCCTCCTCCCTCAAACCCCACGTGTCTTTCCAGACAACTATAAGACGTAATGGAAAGATTCTGAGAATGTTTTTTCCCCCATCACTTCTCATTGTCCCCCTCTTCTTAAATGCTATTCATATTCCTGTTAAGACCTTACCTCGATGTTGACTCTAGTCTGACTCAACTTATGTGTATATATATATATATATATATATATATATATATATATATATATATATATATATATATATATATATATATATATAGTTAGGAGGACCGGAGAAGAATAAGGAGGACCACAGAATGAGTAAGGAGGACCACAGAATAGGTAAGGAGGACCAGAGAAGAGAGAGGAGGACCAGAGATGAGTTAGGAGAACCAGATAATGAGTAAGGAGGACCAGACAAAGAGTAAGGAGGACCAGACAATGAGTAAGGAGGACCAGACAAAGAGTAAGGAGGACCAGACAATGAGTAAGGAGGACCAGACAATGAGTAAGGAGGACCAGACAATGAGTAAGGAGGACCGGAGATGAGTCAAAGCATCTCACCAGCTGACCTTGCACAGTGAGAGCTACTACGCTGTTGATCGGTAAGAAGCGAATGGGATTCTAATAAGAGTTTTCAGAGAGCGAGGCTTGAGGAGAGTTTCGAGAAAATGGAAAACGGTTGTGATGGGGCAATACCTGGAAATAGTAGACGGGGGGGGGGGGTCTCCTCCCTCCCTTCCTTACGCTTCGGCTACACCAAGAGACCGCTTCCAGGAATCGGGGAGGGGGGGGGGAGTTCTGGCTTCCGAGACAGCTGTGGTGGTGGTACATGTGGATCGATGTGGTACATGTGGTGGTGGTGGTGGTGAAATGCTGTGAATGGTCCGGACCACGATATGCCAGGCGGTCAAGCACAGATATATACGGAAGCAAGTCTGTGTGTGTGTGTGTGTGTGTGTGTGTGTGTGTGTGTGTGTGTGTGTGTGTGTGTGTGTGTGTGTGAGATTCGCCTGTGGTGGACAGCAGTGAGTCTGTGTGTGTGTGTGTGTGTGTGTGTGTGTGTGTGTGTGTGTGTGTGTGTGTGTGTGTGTGTGTGAGATTCGCCTGTGGTGGACAGCAGTGAGTCTGTGTGTGTGTGTGTGTGTGTGTGTGTGTGTGTGTGTGTGTGTGTGTGTGTGTGTGTGTGAGACTCGCCTGTGGTGGACAGCAGTGAGTCTGTGTGTGTGTGTGTGTGTGTGTGTGTGTGTGTGTGTGTGTGTGTGTGTGTGTGTGTGTGTGTGTGTGTGTGTATGTATGTATGTATGTGTGTGTGTGTGTGTGTGTGAGACTCGCCTGTGGTGGACAGCAGCAAGTCTAGTCTGTAGGACAATATACACACGAGACAGCTTTGTGACTGGATGTATGCAAATGAGACGGCGAAGGCTGTAAAGGCAACCGAGTATCAAATAAAAAAGGAGTGAAAAAAATGTGCAAAGAACGACAAATACAAATGGAAATACGACTATGTGGAGCTAATATCAAAAATGTGAGGAGGGGATCACGGGGTGTGGGGTGTGGGTAGGTAAACTTCACTCATGAGTAAACCAAGGGTACACAAACTTCACTCAGAGTAAACCTAGAAGTAAAGAGAACACAGGATGACCCACCAGACAGCAGGAGCAAGCTAGATGCAAAGGCCACGCCACCCCCTGATGCAGGCGCGGACCCCCGTGCCACGCCACCCCCTGATGCAGGCGCGGACCCCCGTGCCACGCCACCCCCTGATGCAGGCGCGGACCCCCGTCTCGCACCACAGATTGGGCAGGGGGAGGGAGGAAGGCGCGCCCCCCCTCTCTCTTGACACATATTCCTCCCCCCCCTCCCCCCGGACACGAAAACGTGTGGTATGAAACACTAGGGCCCTGAAACACATTCCCCCCCTACAGGTTAACCTTGAGCCCTGAAACCCTCACCCGGGGTTAATCTTTAGCCCTGAAACCCCCAGGGGGGGTTAACTTTAGAGCCCTGAAACCCCCAGGGATCTAACCTTGAGCCCTGAAACCCAACTCCCCAAATTCTTTCCTCCAGGACCGAGTCAAAAACGGGTCTTCCTGGAGAGAGAGAGAGAGAGAGAGAGAGAGAGAGAGAGAGAGAGAGAGAGAGAGAGAGAGAGAGAGAGAGAGAGAGAGAGAGAGAGAGATTCCTTGGAAGCTGTGACGGAAGGGAACTAAGGGGCGATGATGAGGGCGAAAAGGACCTTGCGAGGTCAGGGGTTCGACATCCCTGACTCTGGCACTCCATGCGCACGCGCGCCTCTGTGTGTGTGTGTGTGTGTGTGTGTGTGTGTGTGTGTGTGTGTGTGTGTGTGTGTCTTGCAGTAGTATCTCACACCAAACAAGATGTAAAGCGCAGTTTTATTTCACTTGCTGACGCAGGGGGGGTGGCCCGAAGTTTACTGGACGCGTTCGAAACTTTCCCCGGGACACACACAGAGTCCGACACGGGCCGCATATCAACAGCCATGCTCGAACACCAGCGGGCGCCAATGGCAGGATCTAAACCTAACTCTTTTTTCTTTTTTTTTCTTTTTTTTCACTCTCTGCGTCGCGCGAAAACACGAGAAATTTGTGTGCGAATAACAGAACTTCAATTTGTAAAACTCGTAGAGGAGGAGGAGGAGGAGGAAGAGAGGGAGATGATGAAGGGAGGGAGGGAGCGATGGAAGGAGGGATGGAAGGAGGGAGGGAGAGGAAGATGTGAGAGGAGGGAAAGGGAGAGGAAAGGAATAATAAGGTGAAGTTGAACTAACGCGCCAACGCATATCCTTGATCCACGACACCTACCGGGAGTTTTATTAACTCCACAGGTGTACCCGTGAATGGGTTTACATCCTCACATATGTTGAGTTTACCGCACTACAGTTTACCTCTGTGAAGTGTCGACGTTAGTGTGTGGTGTGCTCACACTAAGGGTGTAGTTGGCGACGCTCGAGTTTACTGTGTCCTGTGCTCACACGACTGTCCAGCACATTTGTACGACCCATTGGAGCGCGACGGTACGACCCCTGGAGCACGACGGTACGACCCCTGGAGCACGACGGTACGACGCCTGGAGCACGACGGTACGACGCCTGGAGCACGACGGCACGACCCCTGGAGCACGACGGTAGGACCCCTGGAGCACGACGGTACGACCCCTGGAGCACGACGGTACGACCCCTGGAGCACGACGGTACGACCCCTGGAGCACGACGGTACTACCCCTGGAGCACGATGCCCAAAGGCTTGGCCTCTGACCGCACGGTAAAGGACCAAGTCAAAGACCAAGCCACCAATACACAAGTTTCGTACCGCCTTGCCTGAAAGGGGTCGTACCTCGCGCACGAATGGGGGTCGTACCGTCATGACGGTCGTACCGTCCCGACGTGTTTGAAGGGGTCGTGCCGTCGGGGGATGAGGACGTCGTACCGTCATTCACAAGCGTTCGTACCGTCGTGTTCCAGTCGTCGTACCGTCGTGGTCGCACCGTCGTGGTAGTACCGTCAGGCAGAGGTGTTCGCCCCATCGACCTGAATGGGTCGTACATTCGTGCTGAAGGCCGGGGGGGAAGGGAGTCGTCGTCGTACGACACAATACCAGTGAGGGGGGGGACACTGGGAGGCAGGTCTCCAGAAGCATTATGTATCAACAACAACACACACACACACACACACACACACACAAACAAACACACAAACAGAGAGACATACACACACACACACACACACACACACACACAAACACAGAGACACACACCCACACACACACACACATCTATTGCTACTAAAAGGCAGATCAACACAGGGGAAACATGAACTATGCTGTCGAGGGAGTCAGAACTAGCACGGCCAGGCATACGTAAGGAAGAACACTGTGGGTGAGCGAAAGAACAGCACAGGACATGATGAAGAACAACATGGCACAGCATGTGAGAGAGAGAGAGAGAGAGAGAGAGAGAGAGAGAGAGAGAGAGAGAGAGAGAGAGAGAGAGGAGGACCACCGTCACCTCTAGAGTGCACAGCGTCAGAGGAGACTTTACACAGAAGGACAGTAAGTGTGGCACATCAGCGTACGACGGACGAGCGATGGTACACCGCTGAAGCCTCGCACGTAAGAAAATGTGCACAACGTTCAGCCAGCGACGTTGCACAGCACAGATTGAGGCACAGGAACACCAGAGATCAAGATGATAGACCAGCAAACACCTCTCTCTCTCTCTCTCTCTCTCTCTCTCTCTCTCTCTCTCTCTCTCTCTCTCTCTATGTCATTCGGATCTAACAAGCACACAATTCCCTTGATATCCATCACCAAAAAGAAAAGGAAAGAAAGAAAAATGGCTAAAATAAATAACTTGAAAACAATGATAAACAAATCCTAGACATGACCTGTGTCATTTGGAGAGAGAGAGAGAGAGAGAGAGAGAGAGGGAGGGAGAGAGAGAGAGGGGGGGAGGGAGGGAGGGAGAGAGAGAGAGAGAGAGAGAGAGAGAGAGAGAGAGAGAGAGAGAGAGAGAGAGGAAGGGAGAGAGAGAGAGGGGGGGGGGGAGGGAGGGAGGGAGAGAGAGAGAGAGAGAGAGAGAGAGAGAGAGAGAGAGAGAGAGAGAGAGAGAGAGAGAGAGAGAGGAAGGGAGAGAGAGAGAGGGGGGGGCGGGAGGGAGGGAGAGGGAGAGGGAGAGGGAGAGAGAGAGAGAGAGAGAGAGAGAGAGAGAGAGAGAATGAGCGAGTGAGAGTCAGTGAAGGCCTAACCACGCAGCGGCACACGCCGTTTCAGCAAGCCAGCCAACCCACCCACTAAACCGCCCACGCCAAGGAAACGTAGCCCAACCATTTCAGTGTGTGCCGTGCCTGCCAACCACTGTGTCAGAGAATAAACTGTCAAGAGAATAAATCTTAACTTTTATACACATATACATATATATTTTTTTTCTTTTTTTTGTCCCCTATGCAAATTCGGAAGCCAGAAGTTTTATACATAACCCAATGTAACGTCGAGGAGATGTTGGGAAGGGGGTAGGATGGAGTCCAGACGACACAGAAGGTCATTAATGTGTGACCTGAGGGTCATGTGCATTAGCAGGTGTCATTACGGTAACCCATTACTAGGGTATGGTGGTAGCCCGTCACAAGGGTATGGTGTTAGCCCGTTACAAGGGTATGGTGGTAACCCATTACCAGGATAAGGTGGTAACCCATTACCAGAGTATGGTGGTAACCCATCACCAGGGTATAGTTGTAACCCATTACCAGGGTATGGTGGTAACCCATCACTAGGATATGGTGGCAACCCATTACCAGGATAATGGTGGTAACCCATTACCAGGATAAGGTGGTAACCAGTCCCAAATCATCCCTGTCCCTCCCTCCCTTCCCTCCTCCAGCAGCATCATCCTGGGAGGAGGCCACCACACCGGCCGCCCTTGCCTCCCTCTTGCTCAGCACGACCGTAATAAGACGCCCCACACACTCTCCCATCCTGCACCACACACCCCTCACCCACTGTGACACACCAGCAGCCTACAACAGCTCCTCGGGAGGATACCCCGAGAAGAAACGCGAACCACAACGTCGGAATCACAACCACACAGAGAGAGAGAGAGAGAGAGAGAGAGAGAGAGAGAGAGAGAGAGAGAAAGATTCATTACACGTACCTACAAAGAAACATCGCTAATTTGGTACGGGGGTACTGAGAGAGAGAGAGAGAGAGAGAGAGAGAGAGAGAGAGAGAGAGAGAGAGAGAGAGAGAGAGAGAGAGAGAGGGCTGGGAGGTGGGCGAAAACAATGTAAAGTTTTAGTCTTAACGAGAAAAATTATCCCAGTAAATTGGGAGCAGAGAGTGAAGGCGTCACCAACCCGAGGTAGGTAGGGAGGGAGGGACACTGGGCAGACACCCACAGTGGCACGGACGTGCACATACATCACCCAAATGGATGGTGATGGCCACACGCTCTCTCTCTCTCTCTCTCTCTCTCTCTCTCTCTCTCTCTCTCTCTCTCTCTCTCTCTCTCTCTCACACACACACACACACACACACACAGGATGAAAAGTAATTTGTGTGGGTTTACGTAAAACTGGCCCACCCTACTGCGCTCCGTGGGAGAGAGGGGGGCACGAAAGGCCAGGAACGAGAGTGAATTAAAAAAAAGAAGAAAAAGAAATAAAGGAGAGAGGGGGACACAAATATAATAAAAGCAACATAAATATAGCAATGGAGAGGAGCTCTGATAGCGACTGTCCACCGGCAATGCTTTCGAGGGCAGTTCGTAAGAACTGGAGAACAGCGGGCCCACAGGAGGTTCCACCACCAGCTCAAAGGCTGTCTCCAAATGCCCGCCGCCCTGCCGGATTTCATCTTCCGCAAGGGCATTCACCACATCTTCTCTTTTCACGAAACCAACACAGTGAGAGAGCTCAGTCTGGAGGAGAGTAGAGGGGAAGACGTTACTGCTGAGGCAAATTTAAGTCATAGGTTCAGATCTTCTTTCCTTCACTGCTTCACCTCCTTCTTCACTGCTTAACCTCCTCCTTCACTACTTAGGCTCCTCCTTCACTGCTTCACCTCCTTCTTCACTGCTTAACCTCCTCCTTCACTGCTTAACCTCCTCCTTCACTGCTTAACCTCATTCTTCACTGCTTACCCTCTTCCTTCACTGCTTAACCTCCTTCTTCACTGCTTAACCTCCTTCTTCACTTCTTAACCTCCTCCTTCACTGCTTAACCTCCTCCTTCACTGCTTACCCTCCTCCTTCACTGCTTACCCTCCTCGTTCTCGTTATTTCACAGCGAAGCACCTCCGTACTGTGAGAGCACAACAGCTGGGATGGGTGTGTGTATACACAACTAATGCGGAGCGAGGAAGTCAACAGTGACTTTGATACTAAACCACCCAAATGCTCCAGGACTTTAAGAAAAAAAAAAAAAAAAAAAAAAAATATATATATATATATATATATATATATATATATATATATATATATATATATATATATAATACAATTCAGAAACGACAAAAATAAAATAAAAAAAAATTTGGACGAACAGCAACAATGTTTATTTTTTCCACCTTAAATCGCCCAGCCCTACGTGGTCATGCTAGGTCAATAGGTGTCCCACGCTAGGTCAATAGGTGTCACACACACACACACACACACACACACACACACACAGGGCCGTAGTAACAACGCACACACACACACACACACACACACACACACACCACACACACACACACAGGGCCGTAGTAGCAACACATGCACACGCACGCACGCACGCACGCACACACACACACACACACACACACACACACACACACACCACGCTGCAACCAATGCCTGTGCAGTAAGGACCAAAATTTTATACACGAGACAATACGGGAATGTATGGAGGGTATGGCGTGATGTAAGCAGCCAGGGCCCCAGGGTAGGAGAAGAAAGAGAAAGACAGAGATAGATTAATAGAGAGAGAGAGAGAGAGTGAGGATGAGAGAGAGAGAGAGAGAGAGAGAGAGGATGAGAGAGAGAGAGAGAGAGAGAGAGAGAGAGAGAGAGGATGAGAGAGAGAGAGAGAGAGAGAGAGAGAGAGAGAGAGAGAGAGAGAGAGAGAGAGAGAGAGAGAGAGAGGATGAGAGAGAGAGAGAGAGAGAGAGTGGGGGAAAGTTTAATAAGAAACACTAGGAGATTAGTGCTGTCAGGAGCGGGTTGAGACAGATGGGTTTGGGGTGGGGTGGGGGGTTACTGGGGGAGGGAAGTGGCTGTGTGTTTTGGGGGGGTTGTGTGTGTGTGGGGTGAGGTTAGAGGAAAAGAGAGAGAGAGAGAGAGAGAGAGAGAGAGAGAGAGAGAGAGAGAGAGAGAGAGAGAGAGAGAGAGAGAGAGAGAGAGAGAGAGAGAAATATAATATCGGCAGCATAGTGACAGTGGGACGTGCTCACCTGCTCCCCCGTCACCCAAGCTTTCTGTTGTGCGAACATCACTGGCTGTCTACCTACCACACACCCGTGTAACATCTACCCACCACACACCCGTGTAACACGTGTTCCTTTACCTACCACACACCCGTGTAACATCTTCCCACCACACACCCGTGTAACACGTGTTCCTTTACCTACCACACACCCGTGTAACATCTTCCCACCACACACCCGTGTAACACGTGTTCCTTTACCTACCACACACCCGTGTAACATCTACCTACCCCACACCCGTGTAACACGTGTTCCTTTACCTACCACACACCCGTGTAACATCTACCTACCCCACACCCGTGTAACACGTGTTCCTTTACAACCACACACCCGTGTAACATCTACCCACCCCACACCCGTGTAACACGTGTTCCTTTACCTACCACACACCCGTGTAACATGTGCTCAACTACCAGTGACCTTACACTATGGTGGAAGCAAGTCTAAAAAGGGGGGCGGGGGGGGGTCTGTCGAACAGTGGACAACCTCGAGAGAGAGAGAGAGAGAGAGAGAGAGAGAGAGAGAGAGAGAGAGAGAGAGAGAGAGAGAGAGAGAGAGAGAGAGAGAAATAACCCTGCAAGGAAGCAAGGAAGACAGGAACTTGCCTCTCGTGCAAAGTCGAGATAAACACAACAAACACGAGCGTGTGTGTGTGTGTGTGTGTGTGTGTGTGTGTGTGTGTGTGTTGTGTGTGTGTGTGTGTGTGTGTGTGTGTGTGTAGCCCTAGGTGGCATTCTTCGCCACCTACTCTGGCATCAGCTTTAAAGATAAATACTCATACTTTAATACTTTACTTTAATACTTTAATGTGCGGTCAACACTTTGCACACCTGTGGGGCGGGGTAGCGCTGTGAATGGATGAAGGCAAGTATGAATATGAAACATGTGTATATATGTATATGTCTGTATATGAGCGTGTATGGGCCTATATATATATATATATATATATATATATATATATATATATATATATATATATATATATATATAGATAGATAGATAGATACATAGATAGATACAGAGATAGATAGATATACTGTAGTAAATCACATACACACATGAAGCCCTGATATGAGCTAACTCGCTGGAAAAATAAACACAGAAGCTCCAAGCTTTCGACTGTATTTCCAGCCGTTTTCAAGGATCCTGGAAAATGGCTGGAAATGCAGTTGAAATCTTGGAGCTTCTGTGTTTATCTTTCCCCCGAAGTTTACTCATATATATATATATATATATATATATATATATATATATATATATATATATATATATATATATATATATATATATATATATATACTTTTTTTTTTTTTTTTTTTTTATACTTTGTCGCTGTCTCCCGCGTTTGCGAGGTAGCGCAAGGAAACAGACGAAAGAAATGGCCCAACCCCCCCATACACATGTACATACACACGTCCACACACGCAAATATACATACCTACACAGCTTTCCTTGGTTTACCCCGGACGCTTCACATGCCTTGATTCAATCCACTGACAGCACGTCAACCCCTGTATACCACATCGCTCCAATTCACTCTATTCCTTGCCCTCCTTTCACCCTCCTGCATGTTCAGGCCCCGATCACACAAAATCCTTTTCACTCCATCTTTCCACCTCCAATTTGGTCTCCCTCTTCTCCTCGTTCCCTCCACCTCCGACACATATATCCTCTTGGTCAATCTTTCCTCACTCATTCTCTCCATGTGACCAAACCATTTCAAAACACCCTCTTCTGCTCTCTCAACCACGCTCTTTTTATTTCCACACATCTCTCTTACCCTTACGTTACTTACTCGATCAAACCACCTCACACCACACATTGTCCTCAAACATCTCATTTCCAGCACATCCATCCTCCTGCGCACAACTCTATCCATAGCCCACGCCTCGCAACCATACAACATTGTTGGAACTACTATTCCTTCAAACATACCCATTTTTGCTTTCCGGGATAATGTTCTCGACTTCCACACATTTTTCAAGGCTCCCAAAATTTTCGCCCCCTCCCCCACCCTATGATCCACTTCCGCTTCCATGGTTCCATCCGCTGACAGATCCACTCCCAGATATCTAAAACACTTCACTTCCTCCAGTTTTTCTCCATTCAAACTCACCTCCCAATTGACTTGACCCTCAACCCTACTGTACCTAATAACCTTGCTCTTATTCACATTTACTCTTAACTTTCTTCTTCCACACACTTTACCAAACTCCGTCACCAGCTTCTGCAGTTTCTCACATGAATCAGCCACCAGCGCTGTATCATCAGCGAACAACAACTGACTCACTTCCCAAGCTCTCTCATCCCCAACAGACTTCATACTTGCCCCTCTTTCCAAAACTCTTGCATTTACCTCCCTAACAACCCCATCCATAAACAAATTAAACAACCATGGAGACATCACACACCCCTGCCGCAAACCTACATTCACTGAGAACCAATCACTTTCCTCTCTTCCTACACGTACACATGCCTTACATCCTCGATAAAAACTTTTCACTGCTTCTAACAACTTGCCTCCCACACCATATATTCTTAATACCTTCCACAGAGCATCTCTATCAACTCTATCATATGCCTTCTCCAGATCCATAAATGCTACATACAAATCCATTTGCTTTTCTAAGTATTTCTCACATACATTCTTCAAAGCAAACACCTGATCCACACATCCTCTACCACTTCTGAAACCACACTGCTCTTCCCCAATCTGATGCTCTGTACATGCCTTCACCCTCTCAATCAATACCCTCCCATATAATTTACCAGGAATACTCAACAAACTTATACCTCTGTAATTTGAGCACTCACTCTTATCCCCTTTGCCTTTGTACAATGGCACTATGCACGCATTCCGCCAATCCTCAGGCACCTCACCATATATATATATATATATATATATATATATATATATGAAACACGACAAATCTCCCTAGTGCACTTTCGTGTAATAATCACATCATCTGGGGGTGATACAAGAAAGAACTATAACACGTCAGTCGACATACAACGAAGAAATGGAGCTACATACATACACCAGTGTGTGTGTGTGTGTGTGTGTGTATGTATGTGTGTGTGTGTGTGAGAGAGAGAGAGAGAGAGAGAGAGAGAGAGAGAGAGAGAGAGAGAGAGACTGAAAACCTGGACAATACACCACGAGTGGTCGGATGACATGGAATTCAAAGTTGAGCCGCCGCAGCCCAGCAGCAGTCTATTATATAACCCGGAATTCCCTAACGAGACAGATACCCACCCCGCTGGCCCTGTGTGTGTGTGAGAGAGCGAGAGAGAGCGAGAGAGAGAGAGAGAGAGAGAGAGAGAGAGAGAGAGAGAGAGAGAGAGAGAGAGAGAGAGAATCCCACACCGTCTCACTCCACACACACACACACACCAGTCCTGGTGGAACTCCGCTCTCGAGAACGCACTTTGGAGGGGGCAAGTGTATGACTCCTGAAGGAGAATACTCTAAATATTCTCTCAAACACTGAGAGGTCATCATCACCACAGCGCCAGCACAACGTAGGTCACGACAGGGTCACGTAAAGCACCTCTGAAGGCGCGAGCTGTTACGGTCAGGTCGGTCTCCAAAAGTTTTGAGAGGGATGCTGAAGCGCACGCTGAAGTTGTTATTCCAAAGTCTCAAAAATGTGGACGCCCATGTGGACTTGGGATATAGGCAAAGACAGTGAAGGATGAGGGGATGAGGTATGTATAGATATACATACTTGATCGCCGTTTCCCGCGTCAGTGAGGTGGCGCCAGAAAACAGACGAAGAATGGCCCATCCACTCATATACAAATATATATACATAAACGCCCATACACGCACATACATATACATATCAACATATACAAACATATACACAGACATATACATATATACACAAGTACATATTCATACTTGCTTGCCTTCATCCATTCCCATCGCTACCCCGCCCCACAGGAAACAGCATCGCTACTCCCCTTCCATCCACCCCGCTTCAGCGAGGTAGCGCTAGGAAAAAGCAGACAAAAAAAAAAGGCCACATTCGTTCACACTCCAAGTCTCCAGCTGTCATGCGTAATGCACCGAAACCACAGCTCCCTTTCCATGGTTTACCCCAGACGCTTCACATACCCTGGTTCAGTCTATGGACTGGACAAGAGTTCACCTCAAACATCTAAAGTCTTTCCATCAAGATTAACACAGATGTGACTTATGGTCCTACACTTTTAACCCCTTCATAAATCCCCCCTCGCCCTAAAACTTTGCCTCGAGGCTCACGTCAATCTCCTCACTCTTAAAACTTTGCTCGAAAAAGTTCAATGCCAGTTCCTTCACCCTCAAACTTTTCATCAAAGTTCAATGCAAGTTCCTTCACCCTCAAACTTTTCATCAAAGTTCAATGCAAGTTCCTTCACCCTCAAACTTTTCATCGTCAAAGTTCATGTAAATCCCCAGTCTAAAACTTTTCATCGGAGCTCGTATGAAGAAATCCTCTCTCACTCTGGAACTTTCCACCAGAGCTGGGGTAAATCCCCTTTATCCTAAACCTTTCTCATCCAATCTCTTGTAGGAAATCCCCGCTCCCTAAAACTTTGTGCCAAAGTTTGTGTCAATCCCTAAACTCTAAAAACTTCGCATCAAAACCCACATAAAATCCTCTTGCTCCAAAAACTTTATTATATCAAGGATCACAAAAAAAAGGAAAAAAAACAAAAACAAAACTCCATTCTAAAACTTTACATAAAGGTTTCACAGCAATAATAATCCCCTCTCCCTCCCTCCCACACTAAAAACTTTGCCTCGAGAGAAAATCGCAAAATCCCCTTCGCTCTTACATCTTACTTTACAATGGGGGATTTTCACCTAACATCCTCTTTCAGGCGCCAAACTTCTGCATCGGAGTCGAAATAATAAACCCTTGATAACAACGCGTCTGCAGACGGAGGATTAACAACAGTAATCCTCTTGTAATCCAGTAATCCTCCTGTAATCCATCGTATCTTCTTTACGTCTCACACAGTCATTCTCCAGCTGACCCGCGCCTTCCATGTCGGTCTCAAAATCCAACGCCTCACAAGGACCCCCACTGAAGTCTCAAAACCCAACGCCTCACAAGACCCCACTGAAGTCTCAAAATCCAACGCTCTGGAGACCCGATTGAAGTCTCAAAACCCAACGCCTCACAAGACCCCACTGAAGTCTCACAATCCAACGCCTCACAAGACCCCACTGAAGTCTCAAAATCCAACGCCTCACAAGACCCCACTGAAGTCTCAAAACCCAACGCCTCACAAGACCCCACTGAAGTCTCAAAATCCAACGCCTCACAAGACCCCACTGAAGTCTCAAAATCCAACGCCTCACAAGGACCCCCACTGAAGTCTCACAACTGCACCAGACCAGTATCGCCTCATAAACACGACAATACTCACAAACAGGGACGACTCATCAAGTCGCGCCTCATTAAGCCCTGAGCTCTGAGCAGCAGTTTAAGCAGTTTGAACATGAAGGGAAAAAAACACCCCACCCCTCCTTCTCTCTCTCTCTCTCTCTCTCTCTCTCTGTCTCTCTCTCTCTCTCTCTCTCTCTCTCTCTCTGTCTCTCTCTCTCTCTCTCAGACCAAACGCACTGCATCAGATCTGAAGAATCACCTTGGCTTAATCCCCTCTCTCTCTCTCTCTCTCTCTCTCTCTCTCTCTCTCTCTCTCTCTCTCTCTCTCAGTCCAAATGTACTGCATCAGATTTGAAGAATCACTTGCTTGGTTAATCCTCTCTCTCTCTCTCTCTCTCTCTCTCTCTCTCTCTCTCTCTCTCTCTCTCTCTCTCTCTCTCTCAGTCCAAATGTACTGCATCAGATTCGAAGAATCACTTGCTTGGCTTAATCCTCTCTCTCTCTCTCTCTCTCTCTCTCTCTCTCTCTCTCTCTCTCTCTCTCTCCTATCAAACTACCCACGATATATATAACCCCCCCACTTCCCCATCCCTCCATCCCCGACCCTCGCGGCACGGCACATGATGTAAACATCACAGCAAATATAAGGACTCCGGGCTGGTGGGGCCCCCTTCGTTTGGCCACTACCTGCGTCTAACACACACACTCAGCCCAAGACGTGAATTTTACGTAAACAGTTTCACGTAAACAATTTACGCCCCGACAGAGGCAATGGGAGGTAACAGCCCTCACTACCTCAAGTACTGGTAAACGTACTGGCTCGTGAGTCATCGACCAGGTACACACACACACACACACACACACACACACACACATAATGTTCATCCATGGAGACATCTCACTTAGGCAAAGCAATTCTTAGCGTGAACATAGCGTAACAATACCTAAAAATAAATACTGAAGACAGTGTTTAAAACAGATCATAACGCAGATTAGCCTGTAAAAAAAAAAAATACTGTGCACAGCTAATAACACAGAAATCTATGCATCGAGTCTGTCATGAAATACGAGA
>NC_092287.1:8225296-8230296 GCF_036320965.1 Panulirus ornatus
ATTTCCCGCATTAGCGAGGTAGCGTTAAGAACAGAGGACTGGGCCTTAGAGGGAATATCCTCACCTGGGCCCCTTCTCTGTTCCCTTCTTATGGAAAACACACACACACACACACACACACACACACACATCCAGACACAGACACACACACACCCACACACCTCCGTCATGCCTGGAGGGTAGGACGTCACACAACAGGAAATTAAACCATCGTCCAGACCACGTTGATCAGCGGGAGGAAGAGGTGGGGTGGGTGTGGGTTGGGGTGAGTACTGAAGGATTAACCTAACCACAGTCCTACGTGGCACAGTGCGCACGGCAGATCGAACCAGCACACTGGGCAAAGTCTCCTGGTCGCCGACGAAGGATGAGGTCAACAGGTGGACCAAGACGCAGCGAATACTTCGTCTTGAACAAGGACAACATAAGCAGCGAATACTTGGCCCTTTAAAGAGCACAAGAGTGAATATTCTGCCCTTACAAGAGTACAACACGAGTGAATATCTTGCCCTTACAAGAGTAGAATACATGGAGTGAACCATCTGTCCTTTGACAAGTACAACGCAGAGTGAACATCTTGCCCTTACAAGAGTACAAGTGAATATTTTGCCCTTAAAGAGTACAAGAGTGAATATTTTGCCCTTAAAGAGTACAAGAGTGAATATTTTGCCCTTAAAGAGTACAAGTGAATATTTTGCCCTTAAAGAGTTTGAGTGAATATTTTGCCCTTAAAGAGTACAAGAGTGAATATTTTGCCCTTAAAGAGTACAAGAGTGAATATTTTGCCCTTAAAGAGTACAAGAGTGAATATTTTGCCCTTAAAGCGTACAAGAGTGAATATTTTGCCCTTACAAGAGTACAAGAGTGAATATTTTGCCCTTACAAGAGTACAACACAAGAGTGAATATCTTGTCCTTACAAGAGCAGACTATACTAAGTGAACCATCTGTCCTTTGACAATTATAACCTTAGCAATGAACATTACCCTCTTAACTGCTACACAGCCAACGTGTTCATGACACTCTGGCTTCATCAAAATGTGACAATGAAAAACATACTAAATTCACTGCAATCTTTCACTATAATTCCCTCGTACGGAAGTAATTAGATGAATATTAAGAAGGAAAAAAAGAAACACCTGCTTCAATCAACACGAGTTCAGAAATCCTGGAGAAGAATCAAGACACGGTAAAAATTAACCCGTTATTCTAAATAACTTAATCGCGTATGTCATCACCGACATGAATTATTCAAATCGTCGTAAAATTAAAATAAAACAAGAAAAAAAGGATGAATCATATACGAGTGTTTGATTAATATATCTTAAGGAGGACAATCGCGAGTGTGTGGCGAAAACCTTATGTTTTTATCTTCATCACGTCCTGTCTTCACTACTGGGCACGTTCACGAGACATTCATCACCCATATCTTTGCCCTGTTCTCTGAAGCTATGCCATCCTCCCCTCAGCTCAATAGCCGGGACCAAGTTCTTCGTGTTTTCCCTTAGGTCGCTGATCAACCAGTCTGTTTATCGACGCTGCTGCACTAAAACCTATCTTAACCACAACCACCCAACGGGGCCCAAGTGCTACTCCAAAAAAAAATAAAAAGGGCCGTTCCTCCGCAGATTTCCCCTACAGACTGGTCCTCAAGACACAGATATCATAAATCCTCAACTTACCACCTACACTTCCCCAGGGCAAAGAGAGACACACACACTCTTCACCCCCGTCTCTTACCGAACCCGGGCAATCATCGTCCATCGTTTGTGAGGACCCAGGCTATACCACAACGCCCTGCGTAAGGATATGGGGGCAAAAACGTTCCTATCCTTGCTCGCGAGATGTATAAATATATATATGTACTATCCCTGGGGATAGAGGTGAAAGAATACTTCCCACGTATTCCCTGCGTGTCGTAGAAGGCGACTAAAAGGGGAGGGAGCGGGGAGGGGCTGGAATTTCTCCCCTCTCGTTATCTTTTTTTAATTTTCCAAAAGAGGGAACAGAGAAGGGGGCCAGGTGAGGATATTCCCTCAAAGGCCCAGTCCTCTGTTCTTAACGCTACCTCGCTAATGCGGGAAATAGCGAATAGTTTGAAAGAAAGAATATATATATATATATATATATATATATATATATATATATATATATATATATATATATATATATATATATATAATCTCAATTGGTTTTAGCCACTAAGAAGGCGTCTGCCAGGAACGCTTGTCCCCCAACTCCAGTTAGTATACGTTGTGGGGAGGGAGGGGGGAGGGGGAGGAGTGGAGAGGAGGTAGGGAGGGAGAGGAGGAGGAGGAGGTGGAGAGGGGGAAGGAGGAGGGGGTGGAGAGGAGAGGAGACGAGGGGTGTAGGGAGGGAGGTGGTTCCTTTGGTGCAATTTCAAAAAAGTACAAAAAAGAAAAAAAATTTGCCAATTTCGCCCAACTTAAAAAAAGAGCGTGGTGGGCGGGGTCGGGTCATCACTGGTTTGCTTTCCTCCGCTTACCGAAAGCTGGCGATGCTCCAGCAGCCTACTACCACCACCCATCTTGGCAAAAGCTACATAGCTGCAAAGTTCTGAGAAGAGGTTTAAGTATCACCCTAAACTACTGTACTATTCCCAAAGTCTTTTAAACTCGTATTCGATGCCTGTGTGTGTGTGTGTGTGTGTGTGTGTGTGTGTGTGTGTGTGTGTGTGTGTGTGTGTGTGTTCCACAGATTCTGTGACAATTGCAGCTACCCTTCCTCACCCCACAGCAAGGGCGGGTAAAGAAGAAGAAGAAGAAGAAGAAGAAGAAGAAGAAGAAGAAGAAGAAGAAGAAGAAGCTACTGCTCCTCTCAATCTTGACCACATAGTGTAACACCACACTCATAAAGCCACACGAACATCACCAGCATGTGTTCACACAGACACACAAGGCTATATACACAGGGAGTGGAGAAGAGAAGAGGGTCCACCCCAGCATGGTGAGAGGCTAAGGGCCACCCTTGGTAAATACAATCGCTCAACAAATAACAAATAAACAAGAACAAAAAAAAATTAAGGAGGAGGAAGCACCACCAGCGCTGTGGTAACACACGAGATTTTACACCATGGTATACCATGGCATCTGAAGCCAAGATATGTATAACATCCTCTGTCTGGCAGCTGTATAACCGTATCTTGCCGCCACTAAAAACCCTACGATGAGAATATCACCCTTATCGTAATCTGGAGCAGGTAGGGTGCAGACAACGCCAGCATGTGACTCCTCCACATCCTCAAAGGGCGTTATCGTGGCCATGGATCGGTGGCGATAACAGCAGGTGCCTTCCTACTCAAGAGCAAGGATTAGAGAGAGAGAGAGAGAGAGAGAGAGAGAGAGAGAGAGAGAGAGAGAGAGAGAGAGAGAGAGAGAGAGAGAGAGAGAGAGAGAGAGAGAGTGTAAGACCCGCACCATCCATTACTTCACTCACACATGTCGTGCATAAATATCGAAGAGTTTAAGCCAGGCAAAAGAGAAAGAAAAAACAATGTAAGGAAAGACACATTCGCGATTGTAAATCTATCACGCCTTAACATGATCACGGGTGTAATCTATCACGCCTTAACATGATCACGGGTGTAATTAAGATAACGTTCGCGAGAGGGCGTTGGTGACCTCCGGATCTTTACGTCGGGGTCAGAGATCCGTAATCACACACACACACACACACACACACACACACACACACACACGTAGTCAGTACATTGCCATAAAAGGCAGATACATCTCAGGGCTCAAGGCAGAGACCAAACATGTAAGCTCCCAGTAATTACGACATCACCGCTGAATAACGCCATTAAAAGCACTTTTGCGTAAGAGCCAAAGTTCTGCCTTGCTTGCTACGCTCGACGTCACGCCTCACTTCATCAAGATTTACGCTCTCATTTTTGTACTGAAAAACATCAAAACGATCCTCAGTGAATATGCAAAAATATCCCGCACGCATACATACCTGTTTACTGCATATATATATATATATATATATATATATATATATATATATATATATATATATATATATATATATATATATATATTGGAAAGGATCACAATTTTGCGCGTGATCAAGATATTCCTATGAGTCCACGGGGAAAATGAAACACGGCAAGTTCCCAAGTGCACTTTCGTGTAATAATCACATCATCAGGAGAGACACAAGAGAGTAATATATATCATCAACTGACTTATACTTCTCTCTTGTGTCTCCCCTGATGATGTGATTATTACACGAAAGTGCACTTGCGAATTCATCGTGTTTCATTTTCCCCGTAGACTCTTAGGAATATAAGAAATCACTTATACCCTCCTGATGCTCTAGCAGCACTCAGGAAGCTGGCCACGTCCACTGGTTGGGACCACAGGTCATCATGAAGTGCTGTGTGATGCAGCGTGCGCCCTCTGGTGTCTGTGTTTGAGGTGAAGCGTTAAGGCAAGAGTGGAGTATAATATGTGCAGACGAGGAAAAAAGTGCAATTCGTACATGACTCAGGGAGTGTAGTTTCAGATAGGTTATATATCTGGTGGATCGGAGTATTTTTAAGACTGGGTTATGAGGTGCAGGCTGTTTAAGGCCTCCCGAGTTATTACTGGGTGTTAATGTGTGTTCTGCCACTATCGTGTTTGTTTAGGGGGGGTGGGGTGGAAAGAGGTGTTGGAGTAAAGGCTTTTGGAGGAGACGCTGTCGGAGTAAACGCTGTTGGAGTAGAAGCTGCTGGAGTAGACGCTGTTGGAGTAGACACTGTTGAAGTACAACGCTGCTGGAGCAGACGCTGTTGGAGTAGACACTGTTGAAGTAAACGCTGTTGGAGCAGATGCTGTTGGAGCAGACGCTGTTGGAGTGCGAAGCAAGAGAGAGAGAGAGAGAGAGAGAGAGAGAGAGAGAGAGAGAGAGAGAGAGAGAGAGAGAGAGAGGAAAGCAAGCATTTCACTTTGCATATGCGGCATGATGGTTGCTTTTAAGGAGTGGTCTGGGTGC
>NC_092287.1:8237796-8297796 GCF_036320965.1 Panulirus ornatus
TTTGGCAATATCACTCCTTTAAAAAAGACCTCTTATCAAGGATGGTGTTCACAGCACTCGGCTACGCGAGAGAGGCACTAACGCAAGTGAGACTTGACGCGAGCGGCCAACACGTGTGTGTGTGTGTGTGTGTTCTCTTCCACGCCCCGATGGCTCACTTTCGCATGAGCTACTGAACGTTGGCCGAGCCTCCGCTACCCGCTGCCTCCTGCTGCGACCGTTGGCCACGCCCCCCGACGACACGCCAGTTGCCAGCCCTCGCCCGGACCTACAATTTTTCCGGTGCGTATACTTCAACGCTCTCTCTCTCTCTCTCTATACCCACCAGTACAGAGCAGCTCTCGTTTCCATATACGACCATTTAAATTAGAAAGGTTGAGATAAAGCATCTTAAAATGATGCATTTGACTTAGAAAATCTGGTTAAGTAGGCAAGAAAAGGAAACGGTGAGGGCTGACCTACATGCCATGAGCGCTGGGAATACGGCGTTCTTACCCTATGCCAACCACGAGGACTGGGGTTCGACACCCGCTCATTCTACAAGACTTAATCCAACCCAGTGCTATATATCTTGACATATACTTCTATTAGAGAGTCCTGGTGTTACCCAGGACCTTTCTAAAGGCTGCGCTGCTTTCAGTAGCAGCAGGGAAACGTAGACTTCTCTGAAGTGAAAAGTTCTTTGGCGAGACTGTACTCCTAGTGATGCATCTTCGTCAGGTGATGTGTCGCTCACGCTGCAGCCTCCTGCAGGTGCAGCCCGTTAGCACCCTCATATATATATATATATATATATATATATATATATATATATATATATATATATATATATATATATATATGGGGCCTGGATGTGGATAGGGAACGGTGGTTTCGGGGCATTACACATGACAGCTAGAGAATGGATGCGAGCGGATGTGGCCTTTCTCCGTATGTTTCCTGGCGCTACCTCGCTGACGCAAGGGGGGGGGGGGGTGGATGCTGTTTCCTGTGGAGCGGGGAGGCGACGGGAATGGATAAAGGCGAACGAGTATGAATATGTATAAATATGTATACGTATGTACGTGTATGTGCGTATTTGTGTATATATGCATATGTGAGTGGATGAGTCTTTTCTTCGTCTGTTTCCTGGCGCTACCTCGCTAACGCAGGAAACGGCGATCAAGAATAAGTAATACAATAACACCAACACCACCTTTATCCATGCATATATATATATATATATATATATATATATATATATATATATATATATATATATATATATATATATACCATCATCTCGCTGAGACAGAACACCAACTCTCTCTCTCTCTCTCTCTCTCTCTCTCTCTCTCTCTCTCTCTCTCTCTCTCTCTCTCTCTCTATCTATCTATCTCTCTCTCGTGTGTCTGCGTGTGTGTGTGTGTGTGTGTGTGTGTGTGTGTGTGTGTGTGTGTGTGTGTGTTTCAACAGCAGCCTCAGCAGCAGGAGCAGCACCAGTTGCATCAATGGTGGACGTAGCGTGTAGTCTCGTTCACTACTTTCTCCTTTGTGTGTACACACACACACACACACACACAAGAAGCGCTGCTGACGCTCGGTGTCACCAGATGAGAACTCGCCCAACCAGAACACAACCCCACAACCCACCGACCGACGGAGGAAAAGTAGTCCTCTCTCTCTCTCTCTCTCTCTCTCTCTCTCTCTCTCTCTCTCTCTCTCTCTCTCTCTCTCGGAACCTAATCCATCTATGTATGCCTCCGCCACATACTAGTGTATCGCGGCCATGTGAATCGTTCAACGCTCGACGCCACAAACCGTTTTCATTCGGTCCTCTACCCAGGGTGTTCGAATCCTGCGGGATAGACTGCGCTGAAGGAGAGGCGACAGAGACATCCTGGCAATATCTATCCTCGTCCTTATTTTTCTTGTCCTTTAGCCTCAGGCGGGTAGGATCCCCGTGCATCCTAAGCAAGGGCTTTGGTCCATCCTGCAGCGATGCCTCCTGGACTGGCAGAGTCATAGACAAGCATCTCTGGAGGTCCTTTTGTAAGGGGTCATTCAGTAGGACTCTCTGGGGGGAGGTTCCTCCTCAAGGATGATTCTCTCGTGTTCTTTTGAGAAGGATTTCCTGAAGAGTCCTTAAGCAAGGTTCTCTGGGGGTCCTTTATAGTGCGATGCTCTGGGATCCTTCTACGTAGACAGGACTCTTTCTAGTCCTTTTAGAAGATTCTCTGGGGTTATATGATAGGATTCTCTGGGGTTCTCAGGCAGGATTCTCTGGGATCCCTTTCCACATCAGCATTCTTTGGCCTTCTGCGATCCTCTTAGCTCCTTTAACGCCCTTCTTTGGGGAGGAGGTCCTTTGGCCAAAGGACTCTCCGGGGGAGAGAGAGAGAGAGAGAGAGAGAGAGAGAGAGAGAGAGAGAGAGAGAGAGAGAGAGAGAGAGAGGAGGAGGAGGGAGGGAGGGAGCGCGGTGCACGGGAGGAGGGTAGGGCGGTGAGTGTGTATATATGAAGGAGCAGGTGGCCTTAAACACCCTTCAAGGGCCCCGAGACATAACTCCTACGGCGACAACACGGGACAATTAAGCACAACTGCACCGTACTATATTATCCCCAGTTGTGAGAGAGAGAGAGAGAGAGAGAGAGAGAGAGAGAGAGAGAGAGAGAGAGAGAGAGAGACGGGGGAGAGGCCAAGGCGAGTGTCGTTGTGTGTGTGTGTGTGTGTGTGTGTGTGTGTGTGTGTGTGTGTGTGTGTGTGTGTGTGTGTGAGTGAGAGAGAGAGAGAGAGAGAGAGAGAGAGAGAGAGAGAGAGAGAGAGAGAGAGAGAGAGACGAGGGAGAGGGGGGGAGGCCAAGGCGAGTGTCGTGTTGTGTGTGTGTGTGTGTGTGTGTGTGTGTGTGTGTGTGTGTGTGTGTGTGTGTGTGTGTGAGAGAGAGAGAGAGAGAGAGAGAGAGAGAGAGAGAGAGAGAGAGAGAGAGAGAGAGAGAGACGGGGGAACGGGGGAGTGGAAGGCCAAGGCGAGCCCGGCGACACGCTACACCCACGTGTGACTCTACTGGGGGCTAGGAGGGGAGGGGGGGGGGAGGGGGGAGATTACTACTACACAACTCTACTGTAAAGGGGGGGGGGGATGTGGCGCCCTCTACATAACTCTAACTCGACTGTGCAAATGGAGGACTCTCCATGAGCCTCACCCACCTCACGCTAAGTGGAGACTCTACGAAAGTCCCAACTTTCACTCTAGGGGGAGAATAGACTCTACACAACTCTAATAACTTCACTTCTAGGGGAGGAGAGTACATAACTCTACCTTCACCGTAATGGGTGGAGAATCTACACTCTACACAACTCATAACTTCACTGTAAGGCGGGAGACTCTCCACAATTTTTAACTTCACTGAAAGGTGGGAGAGACTCTACACAACTCATAACTTCACTGTAAGGTGAGGGGAAAGAGACTCTCCACAACTCATAACTTCACTGTAAGGTGAGGGGAAAGAGACTCTCCACAACTCATAACTTCACTGTAAGGTGAGGGGAAAGAGACTCTCCACAACTCATGACTTCACTGTAAGGTGAGGGGAAAGAGACTCTCCACAACTCATAACTTCACTGTAAGGTGAGGGGAAAGAGACTCTCCACAACTCATAACTTCACTGTAAGGTGAGGGGAAAGAGACTCTCCACAACTCATAACTTCACTGTAAGGTGAGGGGAAAGAGACTCTCCACAACTCATAACTTCACCGTAAGCTGGGGGAAAGGGACTCTCCACAACTCATAACTTCACCGTAAGCTGGGGGAAAGGGACTCTCCACAACTCATAACTTCACCGTAAGCTGGGGGGAAAGAGACTCTCCACAAGTCATAACTTCACTGTAAGGTGGACGGAAAGAAAACTCTACACAACTCATAACCTCACCATAAGGGGCAAGAGAGAGAGAGAGAGAGAGAGAGAGAGAGAGAGAGAGAGAGAGAGAGAGAGAGAGAGAGTGCCATAACTTCACTCATAACTCTGCTGGGGTGATCATTCATCGGTAATAACTCATGGCCACATCCCCACCCCCCAACACACACACACACACACACACACTCCCCTTTATCAACCTCCTCTTCCACAACCTCCTTCCCTCCCATCGCCCCTTTCCTCAATTGAGTTCACTGTCTACTCTCCTTCCCTCTACCACCGTGTGTGTGTGTGTGTGTGTGTGTGTGTGTGTGTGTGTGTGTGTGTGTGTTTTCATACGTGTACAAAACGTACTTTAATGTGCACCCGGTGAGTGTACTTGTCTTCGGTAAAAGTGTTCATCAATGCAGACCCCCATCTCGGGTGAATGGAGGTGTCAGAGCTGTGTGTGCTTAGGTGTTTTATGTCAATTGTCACTCAAAGTATACCTGGTGTACTGGGTGTAAGTTTACCTCAGTGTGTGCCTGTCTTGGCTGTAGGCTTACCTCAGTGTATACCTGGTGTACAGGGTGTAAGTTTACCTCAGTGTGTGCCTGTCTTGGCTGTAGGCTTACCTCAGTGTATACCTGGTGTACTGGGTGTAAGTTTACCTCAGGGTGTGCATGTCTTAGCTGTAGGTTTACCTCAGTGTATACCTGGTGTACTGGGTGTACATTTACCTCAGTGTGTGCCTGTCTTGGCTGTAGGTTTACCTCAGTGTATACCTGGTGTATTGGGTGTAAATTTACCTCAGGGTGTGCCTGTTTTGGCTGTAGGTTTACCTCAGTGTATACCTGGTGTACTGGGAGTAAGTTTACCTCAGTGTGTGCCTGTCTTGGCTCTAGGTTTACCTCAGAGCTTACCTGCCTTGGGTGTGTATACAGAGGAGTGTGTAGCTCTGCACCCATATAAGATGACCCACAACACTCAGACAAGCACAGTGATTAACCATATCAATACCAAATCCAAATTTTCGTCTCTCTTGAGCTGAGGACACACGAACTCCTCCTTCCTGTCCCATCCCATGATCTGGGTACAAGAGAACCACCCCTTCCCCTTCCATCTCTCTCTCACCTTTCTTGTCCCATCCCATGATCTGGGTACAAGAGAACCATCCCTTCCCCTTCCATCTCCCTCTCACCTTTCTTGTCCCATCCCATGATCTGGGTACAAGAGAACCACCCCTTTCCCCTTCCATCTCCCTCTCACCTTTCTTGTCCCATCCCATAACCTGGGTACAAGGGAAACAACCCCCCCCTCCCATCCATTCATGTCCCCTCCCATATGACAGACGGGGAGGGATGGAGTGGGTGGGTGGGTGGAAGGGAAGCATTCTCCGTCCAAACCTACTTCTGTCTCACACCCACACACAGAATCACCCACGACATAAATTGCATGGCACACTTCATCCCACGGTCCTTTACACACGGGGGCATCCCCCCGGGGGAAGTCTCGTTGCCCACGGGGTAACGTGAGTACATCAACGGGGGAGTGGGCGAGGGGGGGGAGGGGGGGAAGTCCTAGGGAATGCCATGAACCACGACCCGCCCGCCCCTACCCGAAGACCGTCGCCCTCATGGACAGTACATGGGCAGAACGTCCGTCCACAGTGAGAGAGAGAGAGAGAGAGAGAGAGAGAGAGAGAGAGAGAGAGAGAGAGAGAGTGTGTGTGTGTGTGTGTGTGTGTGTGTGTGTGTGTGTGTGTGTGTGTGTGTGAGTGTGTGTGTGTGTGTGTGTAGCATTATCTGCAGCTGTGCTAAGTATCGCCCACCCACTCACACACACACACACTACCTCCTTCACGGGGCACTTGTACATGAGGGGAAGAAGGAGGGGGCGGCGGGCACAATCAGTACAACTCGTACAAATAACAACAGAGAGACACACCCCGCCACCATCACCACTACGATCACAACCACCATCAGCATCGCATTCAAGAACCACCCACACACACCAACGCCATATATCACAACCCAACAACATGAGCAGCACCACCACTTCTCACAACCAGCATAGGCACGCAAACACCACCACCACAAAAGAAAAACCACAACCATAACCTACAACCTATAAGAGAACCACAATCACAACCACAACCAACCACGACCGTGAATCACAACCAACAACCCGATCATCATCACAACACCATCAACACCACCACCACACCGTGGGCTGGGTCAGGCCACCAGCGTGCGTGTGGAGTGAGGAGGAGCAGGAGCAGCGGAGGCAGCAGCAGCTGGCGCGGATGTGCTGAATATACCAGTTGTCGTCCCGGTCAGATATTAACCAGCACAGCGACATCGGCGGGTGTGTCGTTCACAGCCGCTGGAGTCGGTGGCAGCAGATCCTCCTCCTCCTCCTCCTCTTCCCCCCCACCGCCAGTGACTGGCTCACTCACCCGCCCCCTACTTCCCCAAGTGCTAGTGTGGTCACCTCCCGAGAACCACTTCACAGATCCACTGCCTCGCTTCACAGATCCACTGCCTCGCTTCATAGATCCACTGCCTCGCTTCACAGATCCACTGCCTCGCTTCACAGATCCACTGCCTCGCTTCATAGATCCACTGCCTCACTTCACAGATCCACTGCCTCACTTCCCTAGAGTCAGTGGCTCACCTTCTAGAGCCATCAGACATTTCCCAGAGCCGCTGTCTCACATCCCAGGGCCAGTGGTTCGTCTCCTAGAGCCAGCATTCACCTCTCAGAGGTAGCAGTTACTTTCTGGAGGCGGAGGTCACTTCTCAAAGCCAGTGGCTCACCTCCTAGAGTGGGTGGTCACCTCCCAGAGCCAGTGGGTACCTCTCAGAAAAAACGTTCACCTCCCAGAGTCAGTGGTTTCCTCACAAATCCAGCGTTCACCTCCCAGAGCCAGTGGTCACCTCCCACAGCCAGTGTTCACCTCTCAGAGCCAGAGGTCACCTCCCACAGCCAGTGTTCACCTCTCAGAGCCAGTGGTCACCTCCCACAGAGAGTGTTCACCTCTCAGAGCTAGTGGTCACCTCCCACAGCCAGTGGCCCACCTCTCACAGCCAGTGGCCCACCTCCCAGAGCCAGTGATCACCTCCTAGCGACAGTGTTCACTTACCAGAGCCAGTTTTTACCTTCTAGAACCAGTGGTCACCTCCTACAGCCAGTGGCTTACCTCCCTGAGCCGGAGGTCACCTCCCAGAGCCAGTGTACGAGATTCTGGTTACACGATACTTGAATGTCAGGGATGAAACATTTGTCTTAATTTCCTGTGACGCACCACGAGGAGATCAAGCCTGGCAACGACTCTTCCAGGCCTAGCACCATCAACGGGAGGAGACCAGGCCTGAGACCACTCTTCCAGACCCCAGCACCACTAACAGAAGGAAGTCAGGGCTGGAACCACTCTTCCAGACCCCAGCATTACTAACAGAAGGAGGTCAGGGCTGGAACCACTCTTCTAGACCCCAGCATTACTAACAGAAGGAGATCAAGACTGGAGCCACTCTACCAGACCCCACCACCACTAACAGAAGGAGACCAAGACTGGAACCACTCTTCCAGACCCCAGCACTACCAACAGAAGGAGACCAAGACTGGAACCACTCTTCCAGACCCCAGCACCACTAACAGAAGGAGACCAAGACTGGAACCACTCTTCCAGACCCCAGCACTACCAACAGAAGGAGACCAAGACTGGAACCACTCTTCCAGACCCCAGCACTACCAACAGAAGGAGATCAAGACTGGAGCCACTCTTCCAGACCCCAGCATTACCAACAGAAGGAGATCTAGACTGGAGCCACTCTTCCAGACCCCAGAATCACCAACAGATGGAAGTCAAGGCTGGAGCCACTCTTCCAGGCCTTAGCATTACCACAGGAAGTGGTCAAGACTTCAACCACTTTTCCAGACCCCCCAGCGGAGCCACAAGAGGTCAAAACCAGAGCCACTCTTCCAAACCCGACTACCACCAACAGGAAGAGGTCAAGACTGGGCCCACCTTTCCAGATCCTTACGCCGCCACATGGAGTGGGTTAAGGCTTGAAGCCAGTGTTCCAATCCCCCAGCACCACCATCTCCCAGGTGGGGCGAAGGCCACAGATCAAGAATGCAGTTGAGTATATATATGCTAGCTGTGTGTGTGTGTGTGTGTGTGTGTGTGTGTAATAACCTATCTGTACTGTAAGGAGAGGAAGTTTTTTCCCCTCAATCTCTTGAGCATTCTCCTCTCTTGTCATGCCTCCCCCTTACACTTCTATGTGCTGTGTCCACATTCACCACAATCTCTACCAGTTTAATCCATTCGTTCACCACTCTTTTACTACAGAAGTTCCTCGTTACATCTTTTTTTTTCCCAAGATCTTTCTTTCTTTCTTGATTTCATGTTACGCCCTCTGGCTGGCATATCCCCACATTTTTCGAAACACTTTATTCACTGTCTGCATCATCAATCTTTTTTTCTTTAAAAAGTTAACAGAGCATAATCAAATCACCCCTCGCTCTTCTCTCTTTCACGGTGGGTAAGTTTAAGGATTCTAAGCTCTCCTTGCAACTCAAACCTCTCAAGTCCGGTAGCGTCTTGTTGCCCTTCTCTCTCTCTCTCTCTCTCTCTCTCTCTCTCTCTCTGTAGAATGGCGTGTGGCATGCCAGTGGGTGGGTGTGGCGCTGTTCACGTGGGTGGGTGTGTGTGTGTGTGGTACGGAACCGGTGGAGCTGACGCGGTTAACACAAAGACACGGAAGCCTCGTCCACCATTCAACCACAAACCAACGAGGGCATCGCCCAAATCCAACCACAAACCCGCGGACGCTCCACCAACCATTTTAACACAAACCTCCGGACACCTCCACCCATATTTAACAACAAACACAATGATGGGACCCGTCAGTTTTTGAGGAAACCAACGCCAGGCCTCACCCCACATCTAACCTACAAAACTATGGATGTTTCATCCACGGCAATCCATAATCGTATGAAAAACATTCCACCAATATCAAACTTAAGGAAGATGCCACTCGAAGTTCATCAATAAACCTAGGGAAGTCTCCACCCAGATTTAACTAAACCTGTGAAACCTTTCGCTCAATATTGATACTAAGCTTTGAGAAGCTTTTCTCCACTTGCATCTAACAATAAACATATAAAGAAGCTTACAACATATCTAACAACAAACCAAACGAACCCTCAGCCCATATCTAACAATCCGATATCTAACACTTAAAACAGAAGCTCCCACCCAAAATCGAACTATACGCCTTTGGAAACCTCTACCCACACGCAACGGAAATCCCGTGGAACCAGCAATACATATTTAACAATTAAACTCTAACAATGACCACGCTATAATATGCCTGCGGATGCTCCCATTCATACTTAACAATAGACCTACTGTTAAAATACCTTCCATATTTGATAACAGAATAACGGTGGCTAACTTCTACATTCAACAAATGGTTCCATCCTACGCCAACAACAAACCTATAGAGCCATGCAAGTATATTCAACAATTAACTCAAACGAAACTAACATATTCACAACAGTATAAACACGAAGTGGTCATTTAAACATTTAACATTAAACCTAGGAAGAACCTTTTCATCCCCTCGTGAACAACAGAATAACTCATGCCTTCACTTGTGTATGACACTATACTCCTGGAATACTTTTATGTGTCAAACAAATCGTATGTCATTTATATGCATAATGAAAGAACTGGGTCAAGGACTGAAGCTTGTGTGTGTATATATATATATATATATATATATATATATATATATATATATATATATATATATATATATATATATAAATATATATATATATATATATATATATATATATATATATATATATATATATATATATATATAGTGAAAATAACTGGAAACGCGCACACACACACACACACACGTACACGCTTAGGCACAGGGGCGAAGGCCATAAAGGCACGCCTCTGAGACCCTTAAGGGCAGAAGTCCTATTAATATACGACCAGGAGGCCAACCAAGAGGGTCAAGAGGAGGGAAGAGGAGAAGACGAGCAGGGGGGTTCCGGCCCATTTAGTAAGGGGGGGAGGGGGTAAGGGGGGGCTTTAAGGCGTCACCCTAACACACTGTATGACCATGACACCCATCCAGCGGGGGGGGGGGGGGGGGGAGGGGGAGAGAGAGAGAGAGAGAGAGAGAGAGAGAGAGAGAGAGAGAGAGAGGTGTTGGGTTGGTTCGAAAGGCATCTTTTCACACCACAACAGGCAGTAGTCAGCGGAGGTCAGAGGTTCACCCTCCGCCCCGACCACTCGAGGAGGAGCCCATCGCAGGAGCTGGTCACACCAGCTGGAGGTGGTCACACCAGCTGGAGGTGGTCACACCAGCTGGAGCTGATCACACTAGCTGGAGCTGATCACACCAGCTGGAGGTGACACGTCCGAGCAGAGGAGGGGGGGTGTGGTCTCTGTCCACACCGGAGCGGAGCCGCCCGCCGCGCCCCCACACACCCCCAGGCGGTGTGAGTGCCCGAGGGAGAGTGATGCGCGGGGTGTTTCATGAGAGGGGAGGAGGGCGTCTGTGGGGCCCCGTGGGTGGCGAGTGGAGGCGAGGTTCGTACCGCCGCCCTGGATGTGTATGTCTCTAACCCCTTACTCCAGACACACACACACACACACACACACACACACACACACACACACACACACTCCCAAGGGCGCGAGTGTTTGAGAGAGAGGCCAGAGTGCATGGGAGGGGTGCCTGATGGGGGAAACAATGCGGGGGAAATAACTCTCTCTCTCTCTCTCTCTCTCTCTCTCTCTCTCTCTCTCTCTCTCTCTCTCTCTCTCTCTCTCGAACCCGGGTAGATTAGAGAACACGCGAAACTGGGAAACATTGGATGGATTTTGTCGAAGGACCTTACAGACTTTCAATTCGTTGGAGTTAACAAACGAGAGAGAGAGAGAGAGAGAGAGAGAGAGAGAGAGAGAGAGAGGAGTTGATAGCTGTTGTGTGTGTGTGTGTGTGTGTGTGTGTGTGTGTGTGTCGAGGGTGGAGGGTGCTGGCAGGTCTTGCTCTGGGGAGATAGTTGGGTGGGTGGGTGGGTGGGCGGCGATGGTGTGGGCCGCTTGACCCCTGACATCACCCCTCGGGGGTCGGGTGGTCACAGCCGCTACAACTGTTTCATCACAGCTAGATGACAGCTTCCATTATCCTCCCCCCCCAAAAAAAAAAAAATTGAGAGTGGATGCTGACGTATTCATTACTGCCTCCGCCAGCCAGCAATCACGTTCAAGCGATCAAATGGAGAGTTATAGCCAGCACACGAGGGCAAATATTCGTGAGGGGGAGGGGGGAGAAAAAACGGACGACAGGTCTGGCTGAGGGGGGAGGAGGAGCGGGTTGGACTGACTGACTGACTGACTGACTGAATGACGTGGGGGTGGGCGCGTGTGGCGCTGAGTGATCCCTTGAGTTAACAGGTGGTATCTACGTGTTATAGAGCCAAAGCTATGTCGTTATAGACAGACAGTCACCCCACACACCCCTCACACACCACCACCACCTGAGCCAAGGGAGAGGTCTCACCAGTGAAAGCAAGGGAGTTCGAACGCTCGCGCTTCTCAGCAATGTGGGGTGGAAACCCCTCAAGGCAACGGTGGCTTCCAGAGGACGTGAAGAAGTCCACACATTATGAACGCTCACACCGACACACACACACACACACACACACACACACACACACACACACACACACACACTCCTTTCTATTCTCTCTACTCCACACATTATGATCGCTCACACCGACACACCTACACACACACATACACAAACACACACTCACACACACACACACCGACACACACTCCTTTCTATTCTCTCTAGTCCACACATTATGAACGCTCACACCTACACACTCACACACACACATACACACACACACACACACACACACACACATATCCCCTACTCTATTCTCTCTAACCTGTGATCCCGTCCCCCTTCCTCGTATGTACATTAACCCTCACGATGGACTTCGAAACACAAGCAAGTGAGAGTGAGGTGCGAGTCGGCGTTCCTTCGGTCTCTCCCTTTCTCGAACCGGTCTAGGGAGGGGCGGTTGACTCTCTCTGCCCCGGGGGAGAGATACTCACTCGATCAACCGCAAACGTGACACCAGAGGAGGTCTCCTCATCCTAGGAGATCACAAGGTCTCCTCATCCTAGGAGATCACAAGGTCTCCTCATCCTAGGAGATCACAAGGTCTCCTCATCCTAGGAGATCACAAGGTCTCCTCATCCTAGGAGATCACAAGGTCTCCTCATCCTAGGAGATCACAAGGTCTCCTCATCCTAGGAGATCACAAGGTCTCCTCATCCTAGGAGATCACAAGGTCTCCTCATCCTAGGAGATCACAAGGTCTCCTCATCTTAGGAGATCACGACGAGCGCTTAAAACGAGACGGTGCGTGAGGACGAGGAGGACGCGCTGACAGTCCGCTACCAGCTCAAACCTAAAGGTGAGGGAGTCGGACGACCGGAGCGAAAAAGCATTTTTGACGACAAGACAGACAGACAGACACATAGACAGACAGACACATAGACAGGCAGACACTACCACATGGACTACGTATCATACTCCTTGACCTGAAGGGGCTGGGGGAGGAGGGAAAGCAGCTCAGGACAGACCCCCGGGATAACACATGACACACAGGCTGCAGCATCTATATAGATGAGGGATTCCGAGAGAAGGCTCATTCACAAGGTCAAAGGCAGGTAGATGATGGTAGTGTTTGTGCCATCTGCCAGTCAGTTAGTGTACTGAACGAGATAGTGAGAGGTTACTGGATGTCATCTATCGTGACCTACAGATAGACAGCCTCATCAGTTACGTAGCAATGTAATGGTATCTTTTTTTGAACTAGCTGAAACGGAAAGGACAGCTGAAGCCTTGTATATATATATATATATATATATATATATATATATATATATATACCCAAGCCTAACCGTGGTACCCATTTTACCGACCGACTGCCGGAGCCAGGATTCGAACCCATGCTCTCGCCCATGAAAGGCCGGCTCGAGGACGTGTCACGGAAGGCCCATACATTACGAAAACCAGACCAAGACGCCATCTCACACACATCAGAAAGATAAATATGTGAAGTTTAATCACATAAACTCAGGCCTTCCATCCAATCCCCTCCCACTTACCTTCTAACCTATCAACCCACACACACACACACACACACACACACACAAACCTGTCGACTGTCCCCCCTAAGGTACAACCCACCACCCCATAAAACCCGGTCTTCACAACGCCGTCTCACTCACGACGAAGGCAAGAACCCATAATAAGTGAGAGTAGACGGGATGGGTTCCTGTGGCCAGAGCGTGCGTGCGCCCCCACCGTCTCCCGCCTCTCTCACCGCTGGCCAAGCCCCTGGATATGAAGAGCCGCGGTAAATCCACACTTTAATTAACAAGATACAAGAACTTTTCTTAAATACTTCCCCAAAAAGTTATTTTGCACAGCGAAGTTAAATAATTTCTCAAGAGTCATAATACACAGAAGAATGATAACAATGGCTCTCTCTCTCTCTCTCTCTACACCCCTCACACACCCAACCCCAAGTTTGTAATATACACAACGAAATATGACAAGACTAAACAATACACTTTAGAAGCATAAACCCCACACACAAAGACGAGGTATTATTAAGATATCATTTTCCCCTCGGAGATCTGCAGGACATACAAGGTTAAATATGATCAGGGTAAAGTGTCCTATACGAAAGCTCTCTCAGACGTTAAAGTACCCCTAAAGTTACATATATATATATATATATATATATATATATATATATATATATATATATATATATATATATATATTTCCTCTCAGTGAGGTATATAATGCAGTCAATTTGAGGCTAAAGATTTACGAAATATATATCAAAAAAAAAGTTGTTAAACTTCAGATAAAAATCTACCAGTACACGTCATCGTTAATGAGCATCAAAAAGATTTTAGGATTATATCAGAATTTCTGATATTTTCTTCTTGAATGTATTTCAGACGATGATGGATACTCCCGCCCCGCCATCTGTACATCTCATTAGTTCCTTTCACCTTATTTCTTTTTGTCGTTTTCTATTTTCCCTTTCTTCTGTCCCGTCTCTTCTGACCATCACTATCTTCACCATCATCATCGCACCATCACCACCAATCTACACGCCAAATGAGGATATCAAAATGAGACCCCCTTTACATAACAGTGCACTTCATTTTCTTTTGAGTTTCTTGAGCTGTCTGTCTGTGGAGGGATAATCACATATGAACCTCACAAAGACAAATGCCAAGCTTCGTCGTTCTTCAAGGGTCGTGTCGTTAAGGTGAAGGGTCGTTTCATCTACTTGAAGGGTCGTGACCAACCGCGGTGCTCAGGTGTCGTACCAACCGCGGTGCTCAAGGGTCGTGTCCAACCAAAGAATCGTCAGGGGGAAGTTTCTGTTTGCCTTTGGAGTGAGAGAGAGAGAGAGAGAGAGAGAGAGAGGGAGAGAGAGAGAGAGAGAGAGAGAGAGAGAGAGAGAGAGAGACTAGTGGAGGGGGAGGAGGAGGAGGCGGGAGAAGGAAGGAGGGCGGGGCAAACAAGGGCTTGCACAACTGTGTCTAATTACCATCTAATAATGACACGTGTAATGGTGGCTCGCTAATGAGCGCTCTCCCAGCGTCTGTGCAACACACGGACCCATGTCGACCCGCGAACGCAACAACGGCACTGAATATTTCCCGACGGGGCGAGTGTCTGACACACAAACTGCCTCGAGGGTTCCACCTACATCACTACCGACCCCCCCCCCCCCCCTCTGTAAACTGCCCCTCCGTGCAAATGATGTGTCAAATTGAATGACGTGAACTATGTATATATATATGTATTTCTCTCGTCAGTTTAAGGGGGGTTATTGTAGGGTGATCTCCAGGCTACTGTAGGGTTATGAAAGGCTATTGTAGCGTTATGAAGGGCTATTGTAGGGTTATGAAGGGCTATTGTAGAGTTATGAAGGGCTACTGTAGGGTGATCTCCAGGCTACTGGAGGGTTATGAAAGGCTACTGTAGGGTCATGAAAGGCTATTGTAGGGTTATGAAGGGCTATTGTAGGGTTATGAAGGGCTACTGTAGGGTAATCTCCAGGCTATTGTAGGGATATGAAGTGCTACTGTAGCGTGATCTCCAGGCTACTGTAGGGTTATGAAAGGCTACTGTAGGGTTATGAAGGAGACCAGATATCCACCACTCCCCTCACATCGACCTCTTGAGCATGACGGTACGACCACTTGAGCAGGACGGTGCCTCCCACAGTGGCATAACACGGTACCCTGACGCCATAACACAGCCCTAGCGCCTCCCACGGTGTCACAACACAACCCCTGGCTCTCCCCCGACACCATCCACGAAGCTATAACCAGGCCCTGAACTCCAACCACACCATCCACGAAGCCAGAACATTCCTCTGACGTCATCTATGGCACTATAACACCCCCTTCCCCCCTCATCCCTAACATCCCCCCTCCCCTCACTTGCCCCCTCTCCCTCTTATTCCGTCAGACGATCAAGTGTCGTCATCAACTCCAACCATAACCTACAACATCCCTCCTCCTCCTCCTTCCGCCGCTGCACCATAAACGCCTCAAGTGTTCCATAAACATATCCCCCCCTCATTATGGCGCATGTTTACAAACTCCATGAAAAACACCCCTCACATACGCCCGAGGCCACTTACGCCACCGAGCGTGTCCTTACTCCATGCCCTCAAGGTTGATACCTGATCCACAACCTTCCTCCTCCCAGCCATGAAACACTCCCTTTAACACGTGCTCTCAATACTCTCCCTGCCACGTGCGGACAACGCTCACCCTTGCCACGTGCTCTCATCACTCTACCCCCCGCCACGTACTCTCATCGTCTCGCCACGTACACACATCACCATACCCGCCACGTACACTCACCACCATACCCGCTACGTACACTCATCACCATACCCGGCCACGTACACTCACCACCACACCCGGCACGTACACTCACCACCATACCCGGCCACGTACACTCACCACCATACCCGCTACGTACACTCATCGTCTCGCCCAAGAGCCTCACAACTTTGCGGCCCCTTCGTTCATGAACAAGAAGACACTTCCTCCTCCCAACACACACACACACACACTGACACTCCCAGACCCATCTAATGCCTCGCTGCACGCCAACCCTCCCTCCCTAGCTCACCCTAGGAACACCATAAACCAAAGTACTTTTAGGAGCTACGTCTCCATCTCAGGGGGAGGGGGTTGGTGGTTGGTTTTAATACGCTTCCTCAATCCATTCTCGAGTCCCCCTTGTCACATACTTTACGCAGGGGGGGGCGCGGCCAAACTTGAGCAGCAGTTTCATACTCTCCAGGTCCTCTCTGTGCACGTAGGACACCTCCAAACTTTGGGAAACTGTTTCATTGGTGCCTCTCTTTGCTTCCAGGGCTCTGGGAGGAGGGGCTCTGGGAGGAGGGGCGCTTGGAGGAGGGGCGCTGGGAGGAGGGGCTCTGGGAGGAGGGGCTCTGGGAGGAGGGGCTCTGGGAGGAGGGGCTCTGGGAGGAGGGGCTCTGGGAGGAGGGGCTCTGGGAGGAGGGGCTCTGGGAGGAGGGGCTCTGGGAGGAGGGGCTCTGGGAGGAGGGGCTCTGGGAGGAGGGGCTCTGGGAGGAGGGGCTCTGGGAGGAGGGGCTCTGGGAGGAGGGGCTCTGGGAGGAGGGGCTCTGGGAGGAGGGGCTCTGGGAGGAGGGGCTCTGGGAGGAGGGGCTCTGGGAGGAGGGGCTCTGGGAGGAGGGGCTCTGGGAGGAGGGGCTCTGGGAGGAGGGGCTCTGGGAGGAGGGGCTCTGGGAGGAGGGGCTCTGGGAGGAGGGGCTCTGGGAGGAGGGGCTCTGGGAGGAGGGGCTCTGGGAGGAGGGGCTCTGGGAGGAGGGGCTCTGGGAGGAGGGGCTCTGGGAGGAGGGGCTCTGGGAGGAGGGGCTCTGGGAGGAGGGGCTCTGGGAGGAGGGGCTCTGGGAGGAGGGGCTCTGGGAGGAGGGGCTCTGGGAGGAGGGGCTCTGGGAGGAGGGGCTCTGGGAGGAGGGGCTCTGGGAGGAGGGGCTCTGGGAGGAGGGGCTCTGGGAGGAGGGGCTCTGGGAGGAGGGGCTCTGGGAGGAGGGGCTCTGGGAGGAGGGGCTCTGGGAGGAGGGGCTCTGGGAGGAGGGGCTCTGGGAGGAGGGGCTCTGGGAGGAGGGGCTCTGGGAGGAGGGGCTCTGGGAGGAGGGGCTCTGGGAGGAGGGGCTCTGGGAGGAGGGGCTCTGGGAGGAGGGGCTCTGGGAGGAGGGGCTCTGGGAGGAGGGGCTCTGGGAGGAGGGGCTCTGGGAGGAGGGGCTCTGGGAGGAGGGGCTCTGGGAGGAGGGGCTCTGGGAGGAGGGGCTCTGGGAGGAGGGGCTCTGGGAGGAGGGGCTCTGGGAGGAGGGGCTCTGGGAGGAGGGGCTCTGGGAGGAGGGGCTCTGGGAGGAGGGGCTCTGGGAGGAGGGGCTCTGGGAGGAGGGGCTCTGGGAGGAGGGGCTCTGGGAGGAGGGGCTCTGGGAGGAGGGGCTCTGGGAGGAGGGGCTCTGGGAGGAGGGGCTCTGGGAGGAGGGGCTCTGGGAGGAGGGGCTCTGGGAGGAGGGGCTCTGGGAGGAGGGGCTCTGGGAGGAGGGGCTCTGGGAGGAGGGGCTCTGGGAGGAGGGGCTCTGGGAGGAGGGGCTCTGGGAGGAGGGGCTCTGGGAGGAGGGGCTCTGGGAGGAGGGGCTCTGGGAGGAGGGGCTCTGGGAGGAGGGGCTCTGGGAGGAGGGGCTCTGGGAGGAGGGGCTCTGGGAGGAGGGGCTCTGGGAGGAGGGGCTCTGGGAGGAGGGGCTCTGGGAGGAGGGGCTCTGGGAGGAGGGGCTCTGGGAGGAGGGGCTCTGGGAGGAGGGGCTCTGGGAGGAGGGGCTCTGGGAGGAGGGGCTCTGGGAGGAGGGGCTCTGGGAGGAGGGGCTCTGGGAGGAGGGGCTCTGGGAGGAGGGGCTCTGGGAGGAGGGGCTCTGGGAGGAGGGGCTCTGGGAGGAGGGGCTCTGGGAGGAGGGGCTCTGGGAGGAGGGGCTCTGGGAGGAGGGGCTCTGGGAGGAGGGGCTCTGGGAGGAGGGGCTCTGGGAGGAGGGGCTCTGGGAGGAGGGGCTCTGGGAGGAGGGGCTCTGGGAGGAGGGGCTCTGGGAGGAGGGGCTCTGGGAGGAGGGGCTCTGGGAGGAGGGGCTCTGGGAGGAGGGGCTCTGGGAGGAGGGGCTCTGGGAGGAGGGGCTCTGGGAGGAGGGGCTCTGGGAGGAGGGGCTCTGGGAGGAGGGGCTCTGGGAGGAGGGGCTCTGGGAGGAGGGGCTCTGGGAGGAGGGGCTCTGGGAGGAGGGGCTCTGGGAGGAGGGGCTCTGGGAGGAGGGGCTCTGGGAGGAGGGGCTCTGGGAGGAGGGGCTCTGGGAGGAGGGGCTCTGGGAGGAGGGGCTCTGGGAGGAGGGGCTCTGGGAGGAGGGGCTCTGGGAGGAGGGGCTCTGGGAGGAGGGGCTCTGGGAGGAGGGGCTCTGGGAGGAGGGGCTCTGGGAGGAGGGGCTCTGGGAGGAGGGGCTCTGGGAGGAGGGGCTCTGGGAGGAGGGGCTCTGGGAGGAGGGGCTCTGGGAGGAGGGGCTCTGGGAGGAGGGGCTCTGGGAGGAGGGGCTCTGGGAGGAGGGGCTCTGGGAGGAGGGGCTCTGGGAGGAGGGGCTCTGGGAGGAGGGGCTCTGGGAGGAGGGGCTCTGGGAGGAGGGGCTCTGGGAGGAGGGGCTCTGGGAGGAGGGGCTCTGGGAGGAGGGGCTCTGGGAGGAGGGGCTCTGGGAGGAGGGGCTCTGGGAGGAGGGGCTCTGGGAGGAGGGGCTCTGGGAGGAGGGGCTCTGGGAGGAGGGGCTCTGGGAGGAGGGGCTCTGGGAGGAGGGGCTCTGGGAGGAGGGGCTCTGGGAGGAGGGGCTCTGGGAGGAGGGGCTCTGGGAGGAGGGGCTCTGGGAGGAGGGGCTCTGGGAGGAGGGGCTCTGGGAGGAGGGGCTCTGGGAGGAGGGGCTCTGGGAGGAGGGGCTCTGGGAGGAGGGGCTCTGGGAGGAGGGGCTCTGGGAGGAGGGGCTCTGGGAGGAGGGGCTCTGGGAGGAGGGGCTCTGGGAGGAGGGGCTCTGGGAGGAGGGGCTCTGGGAGGAGGGGCTCTGGGAGGAGGGGCTCTGGGAGGAGGGGCTCTGGGAGGAGGGGCTCTGGGAGGAGGGGCTCTGGGAGGAGGGGCTCTGGGAGGAGGGGCTCTGGGAGGAGGGGCTCTGGGAGGAGGGGCTCTGGGAGGAGGGGCTCTGGGAGGAGGGGCTCTGGGAGGAGGGGCTCTGGGAGGAGGGGCTCTGGGAGGAGGGGCTCTGGGAGGAGGGGCTCTGGGAGGAGGGGCTCTGGGAGGAGGGGCTCTGGGAGGAGGGGCTCTGGGAGGAGGGGCTCTGGGAGGAGGGGCTCTGGGAGGAGGGGCTCTGGGAGGAGGGGCTCTGGGAGGAGGGGCTCTGGGAGGAGGGGCTCTGGGAGGAGGGGCTCTGGGAGGAGGGGCTCTGGGAGGAGGGGCTCTGGGAGGAGGGGCTCTGGGAGGAGGGGCTCTGGGAGGAGGGGCTCTGGGAGGAGGGGCTCTGGGAGGAGGGGCTCTGGGAGGAGGGGCTCTGGGAGGAGGGGCTCTGGGAGGAGGGGCTCTGGGAGGAGGGGCTCTGGGAGGAGGGGCTCTGGGAGGAGGGGCTCTGGGAGGAGGGGCTCTGGGAGGAGGGGCTCCCTCTCTTCAAGGGTTGGTGGTGCCCTAGGAAGGTCTACCCTCCCTTCAAGGGCTGGTGGTGCCCTAGGAAGGTCCACCCTCTCTCAGGGCTGGTGGTGCCCTAGGAAGGTCCACTCTCCCTTCAGGACTGGTGTCCTAGGAAGGTCTACGCTGGTGGTGCCCTAGGAAGGTCCACCCTCCCTTCAAGGGCTGGTGGTGCCCTATGAAGGTCCACCCTCCCTCAAGGCTGGTCCTTAGCCTATACAAACAGCAGTGGATCCTCCCCAAAGGGGGGGAAAAAAAAAACCACACTTCTCTCAGGGCGACTGATCCCCCCTACCCTAACACACACACACACACACACACCCCCCCCGCAAGGAGGAAGCCTGGCCGGCGGGCAGGTACATCAGAATAAAAGTGAACTACGATGTGTCATAAAACATTTTTAATAAAGCCCAGAAAGGCAATATAGCTGCTGCAGACCGGGGAGAAGGAAGCCTTTGTGGCGTAGTGAGCGAGCGCTGGCGGTGTTAACACCGCGCCCCGCCCCTCCCATTGATGATGCTGTGGCGGTGGTGATGGTGGTGGGCGGTGGTCGTGTGGTAAGGGTAACACAGTGTCTGGCCGGTACCCGGTGTGGTGCGCGGTGTGTGTGGTGAGGGGGACTTACCTACGGCGTGGCCTGGGGAGAGAGAGAGAGAGAGAGAGAGAGAGAGAGAGAGAGAGAGAGAGAGAGAGAGAGAGAGTGTTGATGATAGTGTACGTCTCTATGCACGGCAGGTGGTGAAAAGGCTAGTGGTATAGTGGTGCCTAGTGTGTGTGTGTGTGTGTGTGTGTGTGTGAGTGTGTGTGTGTGTGCGTGTGTGTGTGCGTGTGTGTGTGTGTGTGTGTGTGTGTGTGTGTGTGCGTGTGTGTGTGTGTGTGTGTGTGTGTGTGTGTGTCGTCGTCCCTTCTCTTTGAGAACACGTAGTAACGTCTTACGATGGTCGCTGGCTGCGAAGTGCTCCCCGCCTACAGCTACGTCAGGTGACGACCTGGTAAGACACGTCAGCGTCTTGCTCTGCGTTCGATCCGTTCCTCACGCGCGCTATCCTCTTCTGCTTCTCGCTTGTCGCATGGCGTTCAATTCGTTCAGGATCGTCAATCATTATCCTTGTGTCCTCTGTGTCGCATTGCGTTCAGTCCGCTCGTAAAGTTCACTATCATCCTGTGTCCTGCGTTCAGTCCGCTCGTAAAACTCACTATCATCCAATGTCCTGCGTTCAGTCCGCTCGTAAAGCTCACTATCATACTGTGTCCTGCGTTCAGTCCGCTCGTAAAGCTCACTATCATACTGTGTCCTGCGTTCAGACCGCTCGTAAAGCTCACTATCATACTGTGTCCTGCGTTCAGACCGCTCGTAAAGCTCATTATCATCGTATGTCCTGCGTTCAGTTCGCTCGTAAAGCTCATTATCATCGTATGTCCTGCGTTCAGTTCGCTCGTAAAGCTCATTATCATCCTACTTCCTGCGTTTCGTTTAGCGTTCAGTAAGTTCGTCATACTCACTATCATCCCGCGTCGTGCGTCTCGCCTTGCGTTCAGTGCATTCCTCACATACACCGCCATCTTACGTCCTGCGTGTCGCTATGCGTTCAAGGCCGTTCGTCACGTTCAGTATCATCCTACATCGTGCGTGTGGCTTCGCGTTCAATCCGTTCGTCACGTTCAGTATCATCCTACGTCGTGCGTGTCGCTATGCGTTCAATCCGTTCATCACGTTCAAGTATCATCCTACATCGTGCGTGTGGCTTCGCGTTCAATCCGTTCGTCACGTTCAAGTATCATCCTACGTCGCGTGTGTGGCTTCGCGTTCCATCCGTTCGTCACGTTCAAGTATCATCCAACGTCGTGCGTGTGGCTTCGCGTTCCACCCGCTCATCACAGCACTACGTAGATCTCTTGGTATCTCGCTCCTCTCTCTGTCCTCCCTCACATGCAGCCCTGTCGCTTTCCAGTCATCTGATCCTGCTAAAATGGTACAAAATCCTAACCACGGGGGATTGAATACTATCCAAGCAATATGTACGTGCAAAAATCACACAAACACTAGAGCAAGCCACGCAAAACCCTCTCTATCTCAAAAAAAAAAAAAAGAGAAAAGAAAAAGACAATTGAAACTTCTATCGTGTAATGAATTCTCCTCTTGGTAACCTCAGCGCTAATCGGTCTTTTAACAATCTGGATGGTGGTGGTGGGTGGGGGATCTTTCTTTCACTCCGGTACGACAGTTTGGTCGGCGTCTCACAAGCTACGGCAGCGGCGGCTCTGGCCGACGCCTGCAGCGCTGCCTGGACAAGATGTGACGATAAACACCCTATCTCCCTGGGAGATGATGATGATCACACACACACACACACCCGGCGCCTTCTCCTTGCCAATCATTTGTACAGTACAAGTTTTAAGTCGTCATTCTGTGCGCTCGTCTCGCTGTCTTACAAGTGGCCTTTGGATGGGCGCCTCAGACCCGGGTGGGAAAGGAGTATAAACACGCGGGAACGGTGAATGGAAAAGGTGTCATTATAGCAGCGTCTTGCGCTAATTTCTTCACTCGGACTATATATATATATATATATATATATATATATATATATATATATATATATATATATATATATATTCTGACCAGATACATATATACAGTTACAATGTATTGGTATACCAGTTAACCAAAAAAGGCCGACTTTATTGAACAGGACGAAATTTATCGAGTCAGCCAGACTTTCCATAAAGGAAGCTTAGTGGACTGCACGGAGAAACAACAGCTTTCTATGAACAAGCTTAGTGGACTCCACGTGAAACATTTCATGAACAAGCTTAGCCAACTACTCGTGCAAATGTTCATGAACAAGCTGTACAGAACTACTCGTCCAAATGTTCATGAACAAGCTGTACTGAACTACTCGTCCAAATGTTCATGAACAAGCTGTACAGAACTACTCGTGCAAATGTTCATGAACAAGCTTAGTGAACTACTCGTCCAAATGTTAATGAACAAGCTGCACTGAACTACTCGTCCAAATGTTCATGAACAAGCTTAGTGAACTACTCGTCCAAATGTTCATGAACAAGCTTAGTGAACTACTCGTCCAAATGTTCATGAACAAGCTGTACAGAACTACTCGTCCAAATGTTCATGAACAAGCTTAGTGAACTACTCGTGCAAATGTCCATGAACAAGCTGTACTGAACTACTCGTCCAAATGTTCATGAACAAGCTGTACTGAACTACTCGTCCAAATGTCTATGAACAAGCTGTACTGAACTACACGTCCAAATGTTCATGAACAAGCTGTACTGAACTACTCGTTCAAATGTTCATGAACAAGCTGTACAGAATTACTCGTCCAAATGTTCATGAACAAGCTGTACTGAACTACTCGTCCAAATGTCTATGAACAAGCTGTACAGAATTACTCGTCCAAATGTTCATGAACAAGCTGTACTGAACTACTCGTCCAAATGTTCATGAACAAGCTGTACTGAACTACTCGTCCAAATGTTCATGAACAAGCTGTACTGAACTACTCGTCCAAATGTTCATGAACAAGCTGTACTGAACTACTCGTCCAAATGTTCATGAACAAGCTTAGTGAACTACTCGTCCAAATCTTCATGATCAAGCTGCACAGAACTGCTCGTCCAAATGTCCATGAACAAGCTTAGTGAACTACTCGTCCAAATGTTCATGAACAAGCTTAGTGAACTACTCGTCCAAATGTTCATGAACAAGCTGTACTGAACTACTCGTGCAAATGTTCATGGACAAGCTTTACTGAACAACTCGTGGACGAATTTCATGAACAAGCTAAGCTTACTGAATCGCTCGGGGAAATGCAAGCGAAATCAGAGACTTACACAATAACGTAACTAATGAATAACATTTGCATTACATGTGGTAATGTTACACAATGAAAAATACTTATGCATTAAATGTTTCACAGAAATGAAACAGTACGAGTTTAGGTTCACGGTATTACCAACCTCCTACGTAAAATTATAATACATACATACATATATATATATATATATATATATATATATATATATATATATATATATATATATATATATATATATATATATATATATATATATATATATATATCATCCCTGGGATAGGGGAGAAAGAATACTTCCCACGTATTCCCTGCGTGTCGTAGAAGGAGACTAAAAGGGGAAGGAGCGTGGGGGCTGGAAATCCTCCCCTTTCAAAAGAAGGAAGAGAGAAGGGGGCGCCAAGATAGGCGATTCCCTCAAAGGCTCAGTCCTCTATTCTTAGCGCTACCTCGCTAATGCGGGATATGGCGAACAGATTGAAAGAAAAAGAAAAGAAGAGACCCTTATCTTCCTCACTGCTTAGGGCAATCATCATCCTCCTCCTCCTCTCCTCTTCCTCCTCCTCCTCTCCTCTTCCTCCTCATCCTCCTCCTCCTCATCCGCACGAACGAGAGTTTAATCATCCACATCATCCACACGATAAGAGGTATGAACACCCCCCCCCCTCCGCATGATTACGCGCACGGGGTGTATAATATCCTCCTCCTTATCTTTATCGACTAAAGTCATGTTATCATCCGTACCAGTGATGGCAATATCATCCTGAAATAAGCTACCAGCTGAAATGTATCATCCTGAAATAAGCTACAAGCTGAAATATATCATCCTGAAATAAGCCACCAGCTGAAGGGCTCTTCCACCACCTCTCTATGAACCAGGGTGGAGTCAAAAGCCACCTGTCTCATTCAATTCACCAGGCATCACCTCTGCCCACGAGCCATCCCTCCCTGTGTTCTACAGGTACCGATTTGGCCACTGCTCTCGCGTGAGGTGTGACCCACGTCTGGCCACTGCTTCCCATAGTTTCTATGCGGTGACAGGCCACACGAGGATTGACCGTTATGATACCACCTCCCGCTCGAGCAGCGGAGGTGCGGAACTCCGCTCCTTCTTCCATCTTCCATCCAACTTCCTATAGCCTCTCTACTTTGAACATTTAGGTCTACGAAGACCTGACGTACTCATCCACTCTTCCTATAGCCTCTTTACCTTTGAACACTCAGGTCTACAAAGACCTGACGAACTCATTTGATTAAGTTCTTCAGTTCGTATCCTCGCTCTAGCTTCCTTTCACTCACGATGACCAGAAATGAGGAACAACATGCCCACGGCACCGAAGGGTCACCGTACGAAATATATTTACGATTGTAGCCAAGTCGTAGTCCGTCCGTCCTTCACTGGGTATCCTGCCCTGGCCTTCGTTCAGAAAGGAGGGAGCTATGCCCAAGGAGGCAACGAGAAGCTATCACTCCCATGATCTTATCTTCCTATATCTCGCTCCTCTTCTTCACCCCAACCAACCCCTCTCATTCTTACCCCTCTCATTCTTCAGAGAGAGAGAGAGAGAGAGAGAGAGAGAGAGAGAGAGAGAGAGAGACTCCCTCCGGACCATCTCTCTTCCAAAAACCACACTTAAAACCTGCCAAAACCAGCTCAGAAATTACAGGGATGGACCAACCACCGTAGCCAACACACACACACACACACACACTTCCCCTCTAGCACTTGGGAGAGAGGATGAGGTGGGGACTTTATGCCATGAGGAAACCATGGCATATTCACCACCACACGCGGGTATAAACACTCCACAGATCGGCAACACAAAATGAAGGGGTTGTTAACCTCATGACCCTACAAGCGTCAATGACCTCCTTGGGAGGCAGGAGGTCATACTGAGCATGAACGACCTCCTTTGGGAGGCAGGAGGTCATACTGAGCATGAACGACCTCCTTTGGGAGGCAGGAGGTCATACTGAGCATGAACGACCTCCTTTGGGAGGCAGGAGGTCATACTGAGCATGAACGACCTCCTTTGGGAGGCAGGAGGTCATACTGAGCATGAACGACCTCCTTTGGGAGGCAGGAGGTCATACTGAGCATCAACGACCTCCTTTGGGAGGCAGGGGGTCATACTGAGCATGAACGACCTCCTTTGGAAGGCTGGGGGTCATACTGGCACCAAGCACAAGCGAATGCCCGTACCTGGTTCTCACAGAGCGGAAAAACTAAAAAAAACCACACGGTGAGGTCCCAAACGCCAGTCCCTCTCAACCACCCTGGTGACCAAGAGCGTCGCTACAAGCGTCGTTAAGTCCCGCTGGGTGAGGAAGGGCACCACAGGGACAACCAAGGATCCACCTGGAGTTTTCAAAGGGCAGAGTCTAAAAAGCTGTGAGGCCCCCTTGGTGGGAGAGAGGAGGGGGAGGACACACGCGCTGTGGAAAAGGATGGAGCTCACATTCCTCACAAGTCCTCCCACCTCCTCCAAGCTGTCGTAAAAATCCTCCAACTCTACGACAGATTCGGATGACTTTCAAGATACTTTTGATCTGGGAGTGTATACAAGTCTCTGTAATTATCTGCAGAGAGAGAGGGGGAGGAGAAATGAACGACTTCCCATTTCTAGGTAGGTCAGCAAGCAGGTTTCCAGCACCTGTAAGAGAGAGAGAGGAGCAGTGATGGACGAGTAGTGGCTGCACAGAGGGAAGGGGGATCTACGATGGCACGGTGGCACAAGAGTGGCTTACGGGACTAGCGAGGAAACGATGAAGGAAATTGACTTGTCTAATTACATGAAGGGATTAGATAATAACCAGCATCATGAGCCATCTGGCGAACGACCATAACGCATATTTTCGCTCATTATCTACTGGTGTCGACTAGGTAAAACGCCCGTATTTCAACGTCACGTCTTCCGTCAGAGATCCGTCTTCTCCCGTCTCCGTCATGTGCCGTCCTCCTCCTCCTCCTCCTCCTCCTCCTTTACTGCCAAAGTTCGCACACACTTCCCTGGTAACCGCGCGGACACACCGGCACTAAATCTGGAAATACCGGAAATTTCCATGTCTGGGTCTGCAGCCCTGACGGCGATAATGCCTGACCCACGCCCCCAAACAGCGCCCCAGCCCCGCCCCTAACCATCAGACCACCGCAAAAGATAAAAGCCAAACTTACACCACCCACCTGCATCTCTCTGGGGGTGAGGGGAGGGGAAGAAAGAAAGAGCTGGGGGGGTGGGGGAATATAAGAGCTTCAAGCCTTGATTTCCAGCGTCGAGTCTTCGTAAGACCTTTCATAATTCCTTCAGGACTCCAAGCAGACGTTAGGAGAGGTCAGCTCCGGGTGCGAGAGTAAGAGGCAATTGCCTAAGGGGTCGTGAAACATGGAACGTGCCTGGAGGAGGAGGAGGAGGAGGAAGAATTCTACATTCAGAACAAATCCCAGTTACTGCCTCCGAAGATAAACTTATTTCTCGTCGCAAAACTCGCCCACTGGAGCTCTTCACTTGCCGTAGGATGGGGATGTGTTCGCCTGGTCATCCTCTGACGAAGGCTCTGAGGGTCACACACACACACACACACACACACACACACACACACACACACAGAGAGAGAGAGAGAGAGAGAGAGAGAGAGAGAGAGAGAGAGAGAGAGAGAGAGAGAGAGAGAGTAAAGCAGAGACCTGGGGGACCAGTTAGAGAGGAAGGGGTCATAGCCTGGAAATTGGTGCGGTGGTCACCAGCGCTGTCGTGACGAGGGATAAGAGACGATCTCTGGAAAAGAGAGAGAGAGAAAAAAGAAATATACTCTGGAAGGATTCCTGGAAGCGTCGAATTAAGACAGTTATTCTGCGAGCGTAGGGGGGAAAGATCCGAAACACCAGCTGGAACGCAATGAGGCAGCGCCGCGGGCGCGCCATGGGGGTCATGTACAGGGTGGGCTGAGGACGAAAGTGATCCTCTCCCTTGAGATAAACCTGATCTCCCTGGGTTCCTCGCGATCTTCCTCCTCGCCAGCCACTAAAGACGACATCAAAAGCCCGCTGGGTATACAGCCGGTCCGAGAGTGACCCACAACTACCCCCAGCCTACCCTCCAGCCCGCCCGGACTAAACAAGGACGCGTCCCACCTCACTCAAAAGCCCCATTATATGAACATTCTTTCGGACGCTGGGAATGCTCCGCCAGAGACCGACTTTCCACACACACACACACACACACACACACACTCAATTCCACTCCTCCTCCCCCCCGACACCCCGCGCGCGCGGGAGCATCCTGAAGAAGTTTTGACGACGACCACCTCGACCTCCTCCCCTCCATTCTTCCTCGATCCTGACTTATCGGCGGGGAGGGAGGAGGGGAGGGGCAGACAAGACTTCCGCCCTTACGTCGTGATCTCCTAAGAAACGATCGCGGGATCTTGGCGGAAATCAGGGCAACAATTCCCCCGACGGGGATTCCACAGTGGGCGTTCCAGGTGTGGTGGTGGGTCGTGGGGTGGTGGAGGGATGGAGAGGAGGAGTGGGCGGCTTCCAAGCAGATCAAGGACGACGATAGCCAGGAGAACTGTAAAAAAAAAAACTCAATTCCAGAACACTAGGAGGAGGTGGTGGTGGGTGGGTGAGGGGGAGAAAGTTTCACACTATCCGACTGGACGAAGGAGGGAAAGAGAAGAGAGAGAGAGAGAGAGAGAGAGAGAGAGAGAGAGAGAGAGAGAGAGAGAGAGAGAGAGAGAGAGAGAGAGAGGCAGTAGACGTATGAAGGAGGGTCGGGAGACGTGACGGAAAATCCCACATCCGTTCGCCGGAGAAGACGTAAGGTTGCGAGGGACTGGACCTGCCCCCGGGGAGGAGGAGGAGGAGGAGGAGGAGCCATCAAGACTAGACCCCAGCCGGGGATTCATTCATTTCTGGCCACGCCAACTGTACTGCAGCACCAATAACCATGCAGCATCGGCAGCTGGTCCTCTAAACCGCCAGCTGTGTCTCAGCACCACCCAGCCAGCCACCCAGACAGCCAGCCCGTGTTGCCTAGCGAATCTCCTGAACCAGCGGCAGACGTGCCTCGACCTCCTTGAAGCAGCAGCAGCAGGAACAACAGCAGGAGATGTACCTCGGCCCCCTAGAAGAAACAGCAGCAGCAGGGACAACAGCAGGAGATGTACCTCGACCCCCTGAAGCAGCAGCAGCAGCTGTAGCTGTGCCTCCAACGCCTCCCCACAAGACTGGCAGTATTAATAACCGGCACATCATCCGATGAATTACAGATCGGACGTTCTTGGGCTCACATAGCGATCGCTTCATATTTCATGACTCCCGGTGGCCAATCTATCGACTCTTGACCAGCCGAGGAAAAGAAGAAAAAAAAAATGATACATCTTCTATTCTTCCACCCTCAGGGGACCCTCCCGCAGCCCAGGGCTGGTGGTGGTTATATAAACACACCTAGTACATGGTATATAAATAAACCTGCCGCAGCATTTTCCAAACACGCGTTAATGTGTATAGAGACACCAGCCTTCGTGTCTTAAGACAAACTGCAAAACTTTCTCTTCGTTTAATCTGATCTTTTTTTTTTTTTTCTTCGGCATGCATATCTATTCTCGCCCTTCCCTTCTCCCCCTCCTCCCTCCTCCCTTCTCCCCCCGTTGCTCCGTTTGACTTTGGGATCAAAAGATGATAAGGGGGGAGTATTCTCCCCACCACACAACCCCCACACACTCCCTTTCTTCCTTTCATGCGTTGAGGGGAGGGCAGACCTGGACCTACGACTATCCATGTGGCGTGTGTGTGTGTGTGTGTGGGGGGGGGGGCTATCTACCATGAGGTGAAGCCCGCCCTCCCCTTTTCTACCCTCCATGTGGTAAACAGTAGAGAAAGGGGGCCGTCTACCCCTCCTATGTGGAAGGGTGGGAGGAGCTCCCGTCTACCCTCCAAGTAGACAGGGGGTCCCCCGTCTACTCTCGTGAGAGGATGGCACACTTCATCATATTAGCCACCACCACGGGACACAGCCTCCCGCACCATTAGGATGAGTTAGTGGTGCTGTTTTGTGGCGCGGCGGTGAAAAAGATGGTGATGGTAGTGGGGGGAATGTGGCTGCTTTTGTTAGTGAGGGGTGGCAAAGCAAGGGGTGGCAGCAGTGCTCTCTCTCTCTCTCTCTCTCTCTCTCTCCTTTGGTTCCTGTAAGGTGGTAGTAGAAGGCAGGGCAGTGGAAGGGGTGGTAGAAAAGGGGTGGTAGAGGAAGGACGGGGTAGTGGAAGGGGTGATAGTGGAAGAGGTGGTAGAGGAAGGAGGGGGTAGTGGAAAGGGTGATAGTGGAAGGGGTGGTACAGGAAGGGGTGGTAAAGGAAGGTGTGATAGTGGAAGGGGCGGTAGAGGAAGGAGGGGATAGTGGAAGGGGTGGTAAAGGTAGGTGTGATAGTGGAAGGGGTGGTAGAGAAAGGAGGGGATAGTGGAAGAGGTGTCAGTGGAAGGGGTGGTAGAGGAAGGGCTGGTAAAGGAAGGTGTGATAGTGGAAGGGGTGGTAGAGGGAGGATGGGGTAGTTGAAGAGGTGCTAGTTGAAGGGGTGGTAGAGGAAGGTATGATAGTGGAAAGGGGGGTACAGAAAGGTGTGATAGTGGAAGGGGTGTCAGTGGAAGGGGTGGCAGAGGAAAGAGGGAGTAGCGGAAACGGTGATTGTGGAAGGGGTGTTAGTGGAAGGGGTGGGTAGAGGAAGGGTTGGCTGGTAATGGTGGTTTCTCCTTTAGTTCGTGGAAAGTGGAGGTGGAAATGTGAATGATGCTCTAGGTGTCGTAGGGTGTGGTGCTCACTAATGTATTGGGTGGTGAGGGAGACTGTGGTCGCTTCGTGTTAGTAAGGGGTGGTAGCGGTGGTTGATCTTGTTAGCAGGGGAGAGAGAGGGTGGGTTAGTAGCGGTGGTCATCCTTGTTGGTAGGAGACGGCAGCGGTGGTTGCTCTTGTTAGCAGGGGGTGGTAGTAGTGGTGGTTGATCTTGTTAGCAGGGGGTGGTAGTGGTGGTTGATCTTGTTAGCAGGGGGTGGTAGTAGTGGTGGTTGATCTTGTTAGCAGGGGGTGGTAGTAGTGGTGGTTGATCTTGTTAGCAGGGGGTGGTAGTAGTGGTGGTTGATCTTGTTAGCAGGGGGTGGTAGTAGTGGTGGTTGATCTTGTTAGCAGGGGGTAGTAGTGGTGGTTGATCTTGTTAGCAGGGGGTGGTACTGGTGGTTGATCTTGTTAGCAGGGGGGGGTTATGGAGTGGTGGTTACTCTTTTAAGCAAAGAAGTGTACTAGGTACCATTGAAAAGCATGATTACTTCCTTTGATCAGTGTCCTATGCTATGACATTATTGTACTGGAAGAGAACACAGTAATCTTGGCAGAGAGCTTAACACACACACACACACACACACACACACACACACACACACACACACACACCAAGATATTCTCTTTTGTGTTGGAATCCAGTCAAGGACACATGTCAAATCAATGCCGGGCCTTAACTGAAATATGGAGAAGTTAATGAATGGGGGGGGAGAAGAGACAAAGGAAAAGTGATTACGAATTTTGGAGGAAGTGAAAAGCCAAGCTTTTAAAAATAGCCAGGTCATTATTGCTGGAAAAGACAAAAGATGGTAGAGAGTTCCAAAGTTTAGATATGTAGGGAAAGAAAAAGTTATCAAAACGGCCCACTCTTGAGTTGCCGAAGGCCACATAAGGACGGATCATTCCTTTGTTTAAACGAGGCAACTGTTCAGAAGAATAAAAACTTCTACACCTAAACAGGACTCCCAGTTTCTTAGATTGGACTGGATCATAAAATTTAGGCTTATAAGCCAAACAATGGAGCTTTTAAGGCTATTCAACGCTCCCAGTTTCTTCGAAGCAGACTGAGCTATCATATAAATATATGTGCAATAACACTCACTTTATTATGAAACCGGAAATTCTTGCATTAATTTGAATACAGGAGAGGGACTAATTACACAAAAATATTAGATTATATCATACTCTTCTTCACGCACAATAAAAGCACGAAGGAAATGTAAGTAGTTGTCTACATTTTTTCATTCCGGCGGTTCAAATGGTCGGTATGTTTCTTTTTTATCCCTCTCCTTTTTCCAAAAACGCAAGATACAGATCTCTCTCTCTCTCTCTCTCTCTCTCTCTCTCTCTCTCTCTCTCGCGACCCGCCTCCCACTGACTTTTGATCTATTGGTCAAAGAAGGATCGCTGCCGAGCTCGTGGTCGACTTGTCTTCCTTCAAAAGGCGTTGACACAAGTATTTCATAAAATTCAGCTACACGCTGAGGAAAGACGCCAGAAATCAACTTGTATATACACGACAGCGGTAACGGGGACACCAGAAGGCAAATGTGCAGCAGCTGCTGGAAGGGAGTCAGTGATAGATTAAGAAAAAAAAAAAAAATACTGAGCGGAATTACATTTTCTTGTCAAGTTTAACACCTCTTTTAATCTTACCAGACAACCCAGTTGTGGGCCAATCAGGCCTCCTGTTGTCTGTCTTTCTTATGTAATCTCTCTCTCTCTCTCTCTCTCTCTCTCTCTCTCTCTCTCTCTCTCTCTCTCTCTCTCTCTGGGTCTCCCCGCCTCCTCCCTCCGCCATAACCTTTGGCTCATCACGGTAATAGTGTCGGAGGCACATCACACGGCAGGCCCCCGAGGTACCCCACAGCACAACACTCACTCACACTTATTATTATTATCACTACAGCAGCTGGAGGCGTTGGGCGCCTCTCGATCCAGCGAGCGGGGGGGAGTCGTCGTCTTCGGCTCCTCCTCTTGTTCAACACTTGTTAACCTCCTGTCACTAACTTACACCCAAGCGCACACCCCTTTTGAGAATTTCTTAAATCCCTTAAGACTTTTTCCTTCGCTGTTTTATAAAGTCTTTTTTCTACGTTATAACTGTTATTACCGCCGTAAAACTTTATGCAATCTTAGCAACAATGGCAGCAGAACGAACACCTCCTTCAAACAGCACGCTCGGCCCCCCCCCTCCCTCATTTTCTACCCCGTGCATTGAATCTCTTGGCTTCGCAACACATTTTCTTAGCAAGTCTCAAGGTCTTCCTTCAGTTGCCTGTAAGATCTAAGACCCATCCTACCTCTTGGCGAGTCACAATACCGCCGTCAGTGTCCTCTTCTCTCTGTCGAAACTCATAGACAGACACAAGCGGTGCTATCCGTCGTTACCGACTTTGGACGGGCGTCTCTCCGAGATGAATTAAGACACCAAACACATTGGAGTCGTCATCCTACACACACACACGCGCGGGGCCACTCGCCACGAACCATGAGTCTATGTCGAAGGTGAGTGACTCTCACTCACCTATCCATATGAGGGGAGGTGAATCACGCGTGTGGCTCTGTACTCACCCTTCCGCTCAGACGCAGCTACACTATTTTTCTCTTTTTTTTACACTGGTCTATAAACCATCAAACGTAATTCCCTCAACAAAAATAGAGCTTCAACGTAAAAAAGAGTGAGAGTTTACCGAGAGAACAGACGCTGGGGACAGATCTCAAGCGAACCCCTTCGTATAAAAGGGTTTGTGGAGAGGGTGGTGTGTTACACCTAAGTTCTTCCGGTGTGGAGTAATGAGTAAAAAGAAGTGTCGCCCTGCCAACTGTATTCTAGTGGGACGAAGAAAACGAGAACTACTCTTGCTCCCGACGTTGCAGTAGCGAGCGAAGGAGGAACGAGTTAGCACTTGAGTGATGAGGACGAGTTAGCACTTGAGTGTGAGGAGGACAAGCCAAGACTTGAGAGTGAGGAGGACGAGCCAGTACTTACATGAGAATGAAGAGAACAACATAGCACTTCCTTGAGAATCTGGAGAACAACATAGCATTTACCTAAGAGTTAAGAGGACAACACAGCACTTACCTGAGAGTCAGGAGGACAACACAGCACTTAACAGAGTCTGGAGGACAACATAGCACATAACTGAGTCAGTAGAACAGCATAGCACTTAACTGAGAGTCAGGGCGGGGGATCAGCCAGCACTTACCCCGCCAGTGTAATCTTAAGCAACACAGCAAATCTAGTAGATGGACAACACAGCACTTATCTGAGATTCAAAATGGAGGGAATCAGCCAGCCCTTACCTCCCTCCTCCAAATCAAGCATGCACACACCCACCCCTGGTTACCATCTGGGGGAGGTGCTCTTGGCCAGACACGAAACACCTATGGCTCAGGCTGACACCCTCACCTTTTCATCTTAACCCTACTTCTTCCCCCTTACCAATCATCTCCTCCTCCTCCTCCTCCTCCAACCTCCCCTTCTCTTCAACTTCCCCTTGCACCCTTCATATCCCCCTCGCTCTCATTACCCTTCGACCCTCCAAGATTATACGTACGAGTGCTCTGTATATTAAAAGAAATGGAAAGACTTTTGAATGTACTAACAAGTGAGAGATATGCCGGGAAAAAAATTTCCAGAAACATCTAAAAGAAAGCTTTGTACAGGGATGAAAACAGTTCCAGATGAACTCTGGACTGATTACTGCGCTTCACGAGAGCCTTGTTGACTAACAGAAAACCTCGTCACAGGTGCTTTTTCGTAGACAGGCGCTCCCTTCGTACACTTCATCTCCCCTCCACCTCCACTCTTATATCCTTCAACCCTCACCACTCCTCCACTCCCACCCTTCCTCATCCCTTCTACCCTTCATCTCCCCTCCTCCTCCACTCCTATACCCTTCAACCCTCACCACTCCTACCCTTCCTCATCCCTTCTACCCTTCATCTCCCCTCCACCTTCACTCCTATAACCTTCAACCCTCACCTACTCGTATCCTTCCTCATCCCTTCTACCCTTCATCTCCCCTCTACCTCCACTCCTATACAGTTCAACCCCCACCACTCCTCCACTCCCACCCTTCCTCTCCCTCATCCCTTCATCTCCCCACTCCCACAACCCTTCATCTCCCCCCCTTCCTCAGGCAAAGAGTGACACGTGTTCCGGTTATTAAGATCTTCAAATATTGTCACCAGCCAGACAGACAACAAGTGCTGGGTGGGGGGAGTGAGGTGAGACCCCTCTCTTCTCCTCCACACTCCCTCCCTGTTGCCAACCCTCTGCCCGTCCCTCCATACCTAACCTCACCATCCCCCTATCACTCCCCCATCCCCGTTAACAGGCCTTACCCCCTCCCTCTCTTTCTGTTACTAGGCCTCCCTACCCAACCCCTCCCTGCTGGAGACACAAAAAAAATGTCTCCACACACACACATATACACACAAGTGTCAGCTTACCGGGGGACAACCCAGACAGACGTATTCTGGTCACTGTGATCGCATTGAACAATATCCATGTGGGCTCAGTCGAGCGAAAAAACCCCGCGCGCGCGCGCGCAGCAACTCTTTCTCTCTTCCCTTTTTCTAATTTATGTTTGCAGTCCTCACTTGACTCCGGGACAGATCCTCATAAGCATGGCGCGTCGTTGGGAGGGAGGGAACTGTTATTGAGTTCCCTCGTTTAACCAGATCGATCGCACACCGAGAGGTCCTTTATTCGCCCGTCTATAACTAACGGATTTATTAATTAGAGGAAAAGGGGGGAATAAAAGAGAGACAGAGTTGGATTATTACCACACGGCAAAATTGAGGGAGTGGCTCATCTCTACTACTCCCCCTGCCCCTAAACTTCCTCCTCCTCCTCCTCCTTCCCTCCCGACCCCAACTCCTCGATCACCACGCCACCCAAGGAACGGCCAATCACGGCGCGTCTCTCCTCCTTGCCAACCAATCAAGGAGAGGGGCCGAGCCTTGTGGGCGGTGACTACTGCACATGGTTAATGCCTGGTTAGGAAATCGCTTTCGTATCTCGTGGGTTTAAGGAAAAGAAGAAGGAAAAAAAAAAAAATTGTATCTTCACACGGCGATAAACATAATTCTCTCTCTCTCTCTCTCTCTCTCTCTCTCTCTCTCTCGTACAACCGACCAGAAAAATAAAAGAGTCATGGCCTGCCCCTCCTGGGGTGGGAAATACGACCACATCCTGGCATGGAGCGAAGGTTCCTCAATTACTAGATTGTCATCGGCACGAACCACAATCAGTGAATCGCCATTACACTGTCTTGATGTCTCTCATCTCCACCCAACTGACCAGCACTACCCCCATCATCCTTCTGTCTTCCCCCAACTGACCAGCACTACCCTATCCCTCTCTATCTCCCCCAACTGACCAGCACTATCCCCATCCCTCTCTATCTCGTGTACAGTGTCCTGATCCATATGCCAAGTCTTACCAGCATCACCTCACTTTCTTCCCTCGTCCTTCGCCTTCAAGAGTGTTTGCCACCATCGTGCCCAGTCGTGCCATTCTCCGTGCTTACCCTTACAGTCTTATCGTCGGTCCTGATCCCGGGAAAGGTTTACCTTCCTAGCGTCTGCAACCCTTGACACCGGGCCTTCCCCTTCCTTCACCAGGACCCTCCCTCTCCTGACACGAGCCTTCATCCTTCACCAGGAACCTCCATCTCCTGAAGAGCCTTCCTTCCTTCACCAGGACCCTCCATCTCCTGAAGAGAGCCTTCCTTCCTTCACCAGGACCCTCCATCTCCTGAAGAGAGCCTTCCTTCCTTCACCAGGACCCTCCATCTGACACGAGCCTTCATCCTTCACAAGGACCCTCCATCTCCTGACATGAGCCTTCATCCTTCACCAGGACCCTCCATCTCCTGACACGAGCCTTCATCCTTCACCAGGAGCCTCCATCTCCTGACACGAGCCTCCATCCTTCGCCCTTCCTCCGCCTCTTGACGGACGCCCCTGTTGCTTCCTCCGAACCCTCCACCCCATGACGGTAGAGTCGTTCCTTCAAAAAGAGGAACCTCCTTTCACTTCGTGAGGTCTCCTCGCCCATCGTCATGATCAAACCGTCCCTCACTGTATGCCTCATGAGGACATGAGGTCCCACCGTCCCTCACTGTATGCCTCATCAAGACATGAGGTCCCCACCGTCCCTCACTGTATGCCTCATCAGGGCACGATCTCTCTCTCCTCCACCCTTCTCCCTCACCCGTCATATCACTTCAACAAGACCCCTTCTCCCTAACCACTAAACCCCCTCTCCCCCCCCTCACCCATCATTACCCCACCCCTCCCTCATCCTGCCCCATTCCCAACCCTTCTCCCCTCTCACCCATCATCACCCCACCCCTCCCTCATCCTGCCCCATTCCCCCCACCCACCCCTTCCTCCTCCACGTCTCATCTCCCCTACATCCGTACTTGCACTCTCCCTACAACACTTCGCCATCTTCTAATCCACCCTCACCCCTTCCCCCCCTCTCAACCAACCCTCCCATCCACGTAATCCCGTTCCCCTCCCTCCCCATCCTCCAACCTCTCCATTCACCTCTCTCTCTCTCTCTCTCTCTCTCTCTCTCTCTCTCTCTCTCTCTCTCTCTCTCTCTCTCTCTCTCTCTCTCTCGCCTGCCTCAGCCACGCCTCCCGAGTTTACGGAAGAGACACAATCGTCAAGACTCACATATTTCTCTCTCTCTCTCTCTCTCTCTCTCTCTCTCTCTCTCTCTCTCTCTCTCTCCTTCTTGCCCACCCTGTACGTTGAGGGCTTCCATCATGGCGGCCGGCAGAACGAGTAGGAGTGGAGGAGGGTGTGGTGTAGGGGGGGGCGGCGGATAAGGACTTAGGGGGGGTCCCTCTGGGCAGTTGCTGGGTTTGTTGTCCTCTCCTCCCTCCCTCCCTCCGTCTGCCCCGCGGGGTCCTGCAGGCTATAGGCTCGAGAGGGGGAGGGGGAGAGAGGGGGGGGAATGAGGAAACGAGAGAGAGAGAGAGAGAGAGAGAGAGAGATCAGCTCCACTCAAGCTCCGCGCGTTTCCATAAAGCTGATCAATGTAGAGTATTATATCCACTAAAACACCCGCGGGGCCCTTTGATCTGAGATCTGGGTGGAGGGGGGTGGGGGTGAGTGGGTGTATGAGTGTCCATCCTACCCTCTTCCCTCTTCCCCACTCGAGTGTCCACCCTACCCTACCCTCTTCCCTCTTCCCCACTCGAGTGTCCATCCTGCCCTACCCTCTTCCCTCTTCCCCACTCGAGTGTCCACCCTACCCTACCCTCTTCCCTCTTCCCCACTCGAGTGTCCATCCTGCCCTACCCTCTTCCCCCACTCGAGTGTCCACCCTACCCTTCCCTCTTCCCCCTTCCCCACTCGGGTGTCCACCCTACCCTTCCCTCTTCCCCCTTCCCCACTCGGGTGTCCACCCTACCCTTCCCTCTTCCCCCTTCCCCACTCGGGTGTCCACCCTACCCTCTTCCCCCACTCGAGTGTCCACCCTACCCTCTTCCCTCATCCCCCTTCCCCCACTCGAGTGTCCACTCTACCCTACCCTCTTCCCCCTTCCCCACTCGAGTGTCCACCCTACCCTACCCTCTTCCCTCTTCCCCACTCGAGTGTCCATCCTGCCCTACCCTCTTCCCCCTTCCCCACTCGAGTGTCCGCCCTACCCTACCCTCTTCCCTCTTCCCCACTCGAGTGTCCATCCTGCCCTACCCTCTTCCCCCACTCGAGTGTCCACCCTACCCTTCCCTCTTCCCCCTTCCCCACTCGGGTGTCCACCCTACCCTTCCCTCTTCCCCCTTCCCCACTCGGGTGTCCACCCTACCCTCTTCCCTCATCCCCCTTCCCCCACTCGAGTGTCCACCCTACCATACCCTCTTCTCCCTTCTCCACTCGAGTGTCCACTCTACCCTACCCTCTTCTCCTTCTCCACTCCCCTCCCTCGATACACACAGGGGAAGAAGAAGAGGAGGAAGAAGAAGAAGAAGAAGAAGAAGAAGAAGAAGAAGAAGAAGAAGAAGATGGAGGGGGGGAAAAGAACATGGGGGGCAAAGGGGAAGTGGGTGTGATGGAGGGGGAGAGAGGGAGGGGGAAAGAACATGGGGGGGAAGTGTGTGGTGTGGGGGGGGGTACATGTCTGTGCGGCGAGGGTCTACTTGGATAATCAGATCACGGTGAGCGACAGCAAAGCTTCTCTCGCCTTCCTCAGCCACTCAGAATAACAATGAGGTTGTGGCATGGGGTGAGAGGGGAGCGGGAGGGAGTTTGTTGTTGTGGCGGCTGGGAAGGAAGGGAGGGGAGAGAGGGAGGGGGGAAGAGACGTATGTATGTATGAATGTATATATATATATATATATACATCGCCTCAAGAGAGGTACCTTACTATACAAATCTGATTGTGTGGTGCGTTCCTCTCGGGGAGGGGAGGTGGGGGGGGGGGGGGGGGGTTGGATACCCGCGCCTCCACGTCTCTCCCCTCTCCCTCCTCCTCCTCCTCCTCCTCCCGTTTTCTACGAAGGCCCGTCGCACCCAGGGGAGCGTTCTTGTAGAATTTGGGATGTGGAGGGGGAGGGGGCGAGGGGAGGCGACCCCACTCTTGTAGGGGATGTAGCTGAAGTGTGTGTGTGTGTGTGTGTCCTCTTGCAACGAAAACTAGAAAAGAAGGAAAGAAAAAAAAAGTGCGTTTTTTGAAGGACGTCCAGCGCTGGAGTGCGTTCTTGTGTTGCCCTTGTCGGGGAATCTTACAGTGAAGTGCGTTCTCAAAGGAGGGGACTCTTAACTGTGGAGTAGTGCGTTCTTTTCCAAAACCTGAAGTGCGTTCTCGTTGGTAAACTAACGGCTGAAGTTCTGATGGGGGAAGGGGGGGTTGATTTTGACAAGCAAGATACGATTGTGACGCAAATCTAACCCTGAAATGCTTGCGTTCTCACAGAGGATCCAGCACTGAAGTGCGTTCTCATGGAGGATCCCAACACTGAAGTGCGTTCTTGTAGAAAATCCGCCACTAAAGTGCGTTCCAAAGAAGGATCCGCTTCTGAAGTGCGTTCCAACGAAGGATCCGCCTCTGAAGTGCGTTTCAATGGAGGATCCGCTTCTGAGGAGCGTTCCAATGGAGGATCCGCTTCTGAAGTGCGTTCCAACGAAGGATCTGCTTCTGAAGTGCGTTCCAACGAAGGATCCGCCTCTGAAGTGCGTTCCAACGAAGGATCTGCTTCTGAGGTGCGTTCCAACGAAGGATCCGCCTCTGAAGTGCGTTCCAATGGAGGATCCGCCTCTGAAGTGCGTTCCAACGAAGGATCTGCTTCTGAGGTGCGTTCCAACGAAGGATCCGCTTCTGAGGTGCGTTCCAACGAAGGATCCGCCTCTGAAGTGCGTTCTTACTACGGGTGGGGGGTGAGGGGTGAAGAAGGGGAAGAAGGGGTACGGGTTACCTAACTGGGAAGTCAACTCTTTTGAAAAGAGAATCCGATGACGAGGCGAGTATGGTGGTAGGATGCCCCTCTCTCTCTCTCTCTCTCTCTCTCTCTCTCTTCTCTCTCTCTCTCTCTCCTACGAGACCTGAAGTCATGCGCTTTCTTCTTCCTCCTGACGGCGCGGCACTACGTCTGGGTCTTCTCCTGACGGCGCGGCACTACGTCTGGGTCTCCTCCTGACGGTGCGGCACTACGTCTGGGTCTCCTCCTGACGGCGCGGCACTACGTCTGGGTCTCCTCCTGACGGCGCGGCACTACGTCTGGGTCTCCTCCTGACGGCGCGGCACTACGTCTGGGTCTCCTCCTGACGGCGCGGCACTACGTCTGGGTCTCCTCCTGACGGCGCGGCACTACGTCTGGGTCTCCTCCTGACGGCGCGGCACTACGTCTGGGTCTCCTCTTGACGGCGCGGCACTACGTCTGGGTCTCCTCCGGAATGTTTTACCTGCTTCGTCAGCCGTGTGGATTCTCTCGTCCGGAAGTGTTGCGCGCAACACTGGTCCCCCAACGGCAGCCCAGGTGGCCCTGAAGTGTTGCATGCAACACTGGCAGGACGTCAGCCACGTGGCCCTGAAGTGTTGCAGGGAACACAGGCTCACGTCAGCTACAGAGGCCTGAAGTGTTGCATGCAACACTAGCTCCAACGGCAGCCATGGAGGACTGAAGTGCTGCATGCAACACTGGCTCACGCCAGCCATGGAGGCCTGAAATGTTGCATGCAAAACTGGTCTCAACGACAGCCATGGAGGCCTGAAGTGTTGCATGTAACACTGGCTCATGCCAGCCATGGAGGCCTGAAGGGTTGCATGCAACACAGCCTCACGTCAGCCAGGGAGGAGCTCTGAAGTATTGTATGCAACACCAGAATGTTAGCTAGAGTGCCCTTAGGTGTTGCGTGCAACACTGGCTCACGTCAGCCAGGCGGGGAACCCACGAAGTGTTTCATGCAACACTGACTCATGTCATGCAGGAAGCCAGCACGTATAGCGTGCAACACAATTTACCTCAGCCAGTGATCTCATGAAGTGTTGCGTGCAACACCAAAGGACGGGGGGGAGGGGGGAGGAATATGACTTCGGGGTCACGTCAGCCAGGGAGCACACACACACACGTAAGTGTTGCGTGCAACACACGAGGGAATGGGAGGAGGGAGGGGGGAATGGGGGTGGTCAGGTCACGACATGCCCTGTCATAAAGTATTTGACCTACGGGACGTTAAGGCCCAGAGATGGGGAAGTGGGAGACGAGGTAGGTGAGGGAAGGGGAAGTGGGAAGGGGGAAGAAGGGAAGGAGGACGAAAACCAAATGTTGCGGGTGTTCCACAACTCAGTCCTTGTAAACTCTAAACCAACACCACACCCCTCCACCCTCGGACGCAACACTGAAGCATCCACAACTGACCCTCTCTCTCTCTCTCTCTCTCTCTCTCTCTCTCTCTCTCTCTCTCTCTCTCTCTCTGTGGGAGGGAAAAGGGAAGGGGGGGGGGGGTTGAGGTGGTGGAGGGAGGCGGGAGGGATGGGGTGGGGGATGCGCGGGGAGGAAGTGGGGGAGATATAAACGGATAAACACCACCGTGGTGTGGAAAGCGGAGGGGTGCGGGGGGGGTTTTCATGTCCGGCACACGTATATATCCCACGCAAAATTATAATTGATAATCCAGGAATAATAAATGAGGTATTGAAAACGTCTGACAGACAATATCTAATTAATACTCGTCAAACGCCTGCAATACTGGGCGTGATTTAGAGGTTTAATCCGATACTGAACATCCACGTATTTACCAATACTTTAACCGCGCCGTTTGGTGAAGCCTCATTACAACTGTATGTCTCGGTTTGACCTGCTTTCTGAAGTGATATATATATATATATATATATATATATATATATATATATATATATATATATATATATATATATATATATATATATATATATTCCTATGAGTCCACGGGGAAAATGAAACACGATAAGTTCCCAAGTGCACTTTCGTGTTATAATCACATCATCAGTGGAGACACAAGAGAGAAATATAATAGCCAGTTGATATACAACGAAAGTGCACTTGGGGTCTTATCATGTTTCATTTCCCCGTCTGTTCTCCTGGCGCTACCTAGCTGAAGCAGGGGGTACCGATGCTGTTTCCTGTAGGACGGAGTAGTGCCAGGAATGGATGAAAGCAAGCAAGTATGAGTATGTCCATGTGAATATATGTATATGTCTGTGTATGTATATCTATGCATATGTGTATATGCTAATATGTATATCTATGTATATGTGGGTGTATGAGCGTTTATATATTATATATATATATATATATATATATATATATATATATATATATATATATATATATATATATATATATATATATGTGTGTGTGTGTGTGTGTGTGTGTGTGTGTGTGTGTGTGTGTGTGTGTGTGTCTATACGAGAGGAAGGGCCATTCTTCGTCTGTTTCCTGACGCTACCTCGCTGACGCGTGAAACGGTGATCGAGGTGTTTGCTTTGAAGAATGTATGTGAGAAATACTTAGAAAAGCAAATGGATTTGTATGTAGCATTTATGGATCTGGAGAAGGCATATCATAGAGTTGATAGAGATGCTCTGTGGAAGGTATTAAGAATATATAGTGTGGGAGGCAAGTTGTTAGAAGCAATGAAAAGTTTTTATCGAGGATGTAAGGCATGTGTACGAGTGGGAAGAGAGGAAAGTGATTGGTTCTCAGTGAATGTAGGTTTGCGGCAGGGGTGTGTGATGCCTCCATGGTTGTTTAATTTGTTTATGGATGGGGTTGTTAGGGAGGTGAATGCAAGAGTTTTGGAAAGAGGGGCAAGTATGCAGTCTGTTGTGGATGAGAGAGCTTGGGAAGTGAGTCAGTAGTTGTTCGCTGATGATACAGCGCTGGTGACTGATTCGAGAAACTGCAGAAGCTGCTGACCGAGTTTGGTAAAGTGTGTGAAAGAAGAAAGTTGGGAGTAAATGTGAATAAGAGCAAGGTTATTAGGTACAGTAGGGTTGAGGGTCAAGTCAATTGGGAGGTAAGTTTGAATAGAGAAAAACTGGAGGAAGTGAAGTGTTTTAGATATCTGGGAGTGGATTTGGCAGCGGATGGAACCATGGAAGCGGAAGGGAATCATAGGGTGGGGGAGGGGGCGAAAGTTCTGGGAGCCCTGAAGAATGAGTGGAAGTCGAGAACATTATCTCGGAAAGCAAAAATGGGTATGTTTGAAGGAATAGTGGTTCCAACAATGTTGTATGGTTGCGAGGCGTGGGCTATGGATAGAGTTGTGCGCAGGAGGGTGGATGTGCTGGAAATGAGATGTTTGAGGACAATATGTGGTGTGAGGTGGTTTGATCGAGTAAGTAATAATAGGGTAAGAGAGATGTGTGGTAATAAAAAGAGTGTGGCTGAGAGAGCAGAAGAGGGTGTTTTGAAATGGTTTGGTCACATGGAGAGAATGAGTGAGGAAAGATTGACAAAGAGGATATATGTGTCAGAGGTGGAGGGAACAAGAAGTGGGAGACCAAATTGGAGATGGAAAGATGGAGTGAAAAAGATTTTGAGTGATCGGGGCCTGAACATACAGGAGGGTGAAAGGCGTGCAAGGAATAGAGTGAATTGGAACGATGCGGTATACCGGGGTCGACGTGCTGTCAATGGATTGAACCAGGGCATGTGAAGCGTCTGGGGTAAACCATGGAAAGTTGTGTGGGGCCTGGATGTGGAAAGGGAGCTGTGGTTTCGGTGCGTTATTGCATGACAGATAGAGAATGAGTGTGAACGAAAGTGGTCTTTGTTGTCTTTTCCTAGCGCTACCTCGCACACATGAGGGGGGGAGGGGGTTGTTATTCCATGTGTGGCGAGGTGGCGATGGGAATGAATAAGGGCAGACAGGATGAATTATGTCATGTGTATATATGAATATGTCTGTTTGTATATATATGTATACATTGAGATGTATAGGTATGTATATTTGCGTGTGTGGACGTGTTTGTACATACATGTGTATGTGGGTGGGTTGGGCCATTCTTTCCTCTGTTCCCTTGCGCTACCTCGCAAACGCGGGAGACAGCGACAAAGCAAAATAAAAAAATAAATAATAATAATATATATAACGAACAAATGCATAGAAAAATAATGAACAAACACAGCTTACACACACTAAGTTCTTTCTCTTTCTCTCTTTTTTTTTCCAACGCAAATACCAATTTCACTCAATACTTCAAGAATCTGTGCTTGAGCTGCCGGGTCGACATGAGCGCTTCCCGCCACGCATTACTGAAGCACATACCAAGAGGCGACACCATACACCACTTCCCCCTTTTAGTGCTGCAAATGACGTATGCCTCAACTCCGTTGCCAGTTTTATCCTAACTGCTTTTATACATACATTTTACCCCTGAAGGGGGAAAAAAAATATGAAAAAAAGTACATATTCATATTAAGCAACTTTATACTCAGTAATTCGCCAGTATCCAAATAATGAATAGCCACCACAAGAAGAACCCTCATCTGTAAGCGTATTATAATCAAAAGCTCACTCCCCTTCTTCGGTTTTTCCCTCCCGCGCCAGCAGACCATCTCCATAGAAAAATCCCCACAGACGCAGTTTAATGGATTTCGTCTGTCATGTTGTGGTGGGGGGGACTTATCTGTGGACGAAGGGATGGAAGACCTGATTTTCTTTTCTTTCTAAGTACAATGGCTCCCTTTCTACATGACAAAGGACGAAGGGAGGGAAGACCTGATATTTCTAGTACAAAAGGCCCCTCAACAAGACGAAGCTTAATGAAGACTATTAAAGAAAATGAAAGAAATTAATGCCATGTCCATTTGTACCCTAATAAAAGACAAGAAGAAAAATCAAATTGGTGCACTTCGTCCACTGGCACTCACGGCCTTTCCAAGCCAACATACACAATCAGGAGAAAACAAACACGACAAAATCTAAGAGGGACAAAAACTTTTCCCATTTAGTACGTATACAAAATCGGGTGGTACCAAAAACAAAACAAACACATACAAAAAAAAAAAATATGGATAGAAGGTTAATATCAGACTCCCTCGAAGTATACTCTGGTTGTCTTAATAATCATTATGGTAATGATGGGGGAAAAAAATATTGGTAACGAAGTATACTCATGTTGTCTTAATAATCATTATGGTAATGATGGAGGAAAAAAATATTGGTAACGAAGTATACTCTGGTTGTCTTAATAATCATTATGGTAATGATGGGGGAAAAAATATATTAGCAACGTTTTAAATCAGATTTTCGTATCGTAATGATAATGAAATAAATAAGGAATATATTAAATCAAATTTTCTTAACTGTAATGATGGAATGCATTAGAAACATCTCAAATCATCTTTCCTTCTTATTGGTGTAAAAAAAAAAATAATATATAAGGAACATTTTGAATGAGGTTGTCTTCCTACTGAGGCAGTTCTGGGTGAAGTGAAAAATAACACATCGTAAACACGATGTTCACGAACGTGTGTATCCACGAGATGACGAGGTACATCTAGTGAGACGGTGGGTAGGGAGAGCGAGTCGACCTCAAGGCCTTGGGTGATTATTAGTCCATCAGAGAGGGCGTGGCAACCATGACAGGAGCCAGGGAGCAAGGCTGCACCTGGCTCTGTGTGTGTGTGTGTGGCTCCACACACACACACACACACAGAGTTCAAGTGTCTATTTATCAATACCATTCCTGAGGGGAGGAGGCTGAACACCCGGGGTTGGGTGTGGGCCACGGCTAGGATTCGAACCCCCGCGCGGGTCCACTGATGACTTATGGAGAGAGAGAGAGAGAGAGAGAGAGAGAGAGAGAGAGAGAGAGAGAGAGAGAGAGAGAGAGAGAGAGAGAGAGAGAGAAGAGAAATTGACCACAGCGCTCCGAAGAGCATTTTGCAGAGTGCTGATCATGGCACGAAGCCATCGAAACATTTTCCAAAGCCGGAGGTAATTACCGATTTCTAATTAACAGCCAATCGGCAGAGGACTCGCCAAGGTCACTTGAGTGAACTAGCGAGGTTACGTATCCGACTTCCAATTCACGTGCCAGTCTATCCACTTAAGTGCCTTTAACTTCCCCCCGTTTACACAGAGTATATGAAGTCGAAACAGCTTCTCAAGTTCATTTACATAGGGTATATCAAGTGTCTTAAGCTCTCATTTCATTTACACACGCTGTATCAAGTGTATTAAGCTTCTCAGTTCATTTACACATGGTATATCAAGAGTATTAAGCCTCTTACACGGGGTGTATCAAGTCTATACAGCCTCTCAGTTTATTTACACTGGGTGTATCACGTCTATACAGCCTCTCAGTTCATTTACACTGGGTGTATCACGTCTATACAGCCTCTCAGTTCATTTACACTGGGTGTATCACGTCTATACAGCCTCTCAGTTCATTTACACTGGGTGTATCACGTCTATACAGCCTCTCAGTTCATTTACACTGGGTGTATCACGTCTATACAGCCTCTCAGTTCATTTACACTGGGTGTATCACGTCTATACAGCCTCTCAGTTCATTTACACTGGGTGTATCACGTCTATACAGCCTCTCAGTTCATTTACACTGGGTGTATCACGTCTATACAGCCTCTCAGTTCATTTACACTGGGGTGTATCAAGTCTATACAGCCTCTCAGTTCATTTACACTGGGTGTATCACGTCTATACAGCCTCTCAGTTCATTTACACTGGGTGTATCACGTCTATACAGCCTCTCAGTTCATTTACACTGGGTGTATCACGTCTATACAGCCTCTCAGTTCATTTACACTGGGTGTATCACGTCTATACAGCCTCTCAGTTCATTTACACTGGGTGTATCACGTCTATACAGCCTCTCAGTTCATTTACACTGGGTGTATCACGTCTATACAGCCTCTCAGTTCATTTACACTGGGTGTATCACGTCTATACAGCCTCTCAGTTCATTTACACTGGGTGTATCACGTCTATACAGCCTCTCAGTTCATTTACACTGGGTGTATCACGTCTATACAGCCTCTCAGTTCATTTACACTGGGTGTATCACGTCTATACAGCCTCTCAGTTCATTTACACTGGGTGTATCACGTCTATACAGCCTCTCAGTTCATTTACACTGGGTGTATCACGTCTATACAGCCTCTCAGTTCATTTACACTGGGTGTATCACGTCTATACAGCCTCTCAGTTCATTTACACTGGGTGTATCACGTCTATACAGCCTCTCAGTTCATTTACACTGGGTGTATCACGTCTATACAGCCTCTCAGTTCATTTACACTGGGTGTATCACGTCTATACAGCCTCTCAGTTCATTTACACTGGGTGTATCACGTCTATACAGCCTCTCAGTTCATTTACACTGGGTGTATCACGTCTATACAGCCTCTCAGTTCATTTACACTGGGTGTATCACGTCTATACAGCCTCTCAGTTCATTTACACTGGGTGTATCACGTCTATACAGCCTCTCAGTTCATTTACACTGGGTGTATCACGTCTATACAGCCTCTCAGTTCATTTACACTGGGTGTATCACGTCTATACAGCCTCTCAGTTCATTTACACTGGGTGTATCACGTCTATACAGCCTCTCAGTTCATTTACACTGGGTGTATCACGTCTATACAGCCTCTCAGTTCATTTACACTGGGTGTATCACGTCTATACAGCCTCTCAGTTCATTTACACTGGGTGTATCACGTCTATACAGCCTCTCAGTTCATTTACACTGGGTGTATCACGTCTATACAGCCTCTCAGTTCATTTACACTGGGTGTATCACGTCTATACAGCCTCTCAGTTCATTTACACTGGGTGTATCACGTCTATACAGCCTCTCAGTTCATTTACACTGGGTGTATCACGTCTATACAGCCTCTCAGTTCATTTACACTGGGTGTATCACGTCTATACAGCCTCTCAGTTCATTTACACTGGGTGTATCACGTCTATACAGCCTCTCAGTTCATTTACACTGGGTGTATCACGTCTATACAGCCTCTCAGTTCATTTACACTGGGTGTATCACGTCTATACAGCCTCTCAGTTCATTTACACTGGGTGTATCACGTCTATACAGCCTCTCAGTTCATTTACACTGGGTGTATCACGTCTATACAGCCTCTCAGTTCATTTACACTGGGTGTATCACGTCTATACAGCCTCTCAGTTCATTTACACTGGGTGTATCACGTCTATACAGCCTCTCAGTTCATTTACACTGGGTGTATCACGTCTATACAGCCTCTCAGTTCATTTACACTGGGTGTATCACGTCTATACAGCCTCTCAGTTCATTTACACTGGGTGTATCACGTCTATACAGCCTCTCAGTTCATTTACACTGGGTGTATCACGTCTATACAGCCTCTCAGTTCATTTACACTGGGTGTATCACGTCTATACAGCCTCTCAGTTCATTTACACTGGGTGTATCACGTCTATACAGCCTCTCAGTTCATTTACACTGGGTGTATCACGTCTATACAGCCTCTCAGTTCATTTACACTGGGTGTATCACGTCTATACAGCCTCTCAGTTCATTTACACTGGGTGTATCACGTCTATACAGCCTCTCAGTTCATTTACACTGGGTGTATCACGTCTATACAGCCTCTCAGTTCATTTACACTGGGTGTATCACGTCTATACAGCCTCTCAGTTCATTTACACTGGGTGTATCACGTCTATACAGCCTCTCAGTTCATTTACACTGGGTGTATCACGTCTATACAGCCTCTCAGTTCATTTTTAAACATAAGCGCCGGACGCAGGCTGTCCAAACTTGAGGGAAATTTGCATAAGTCTGGGATCTGGACTTTTGCTAGATGCTCCAACATGATATTCTGAGGTGAATATGTCTGGGCCGAGAAGGTGTGGTCTCTTTTTTATTTCATATAATGATTATATATCTCGTTACTCAGGCTAATCATTCGCTAATCACTCTAGGCTGATCACATACACACACACACACACACACACACACCCACCCACACACACACGCACTCTCTCTCTCTCTCTCTCTCTCTCTCTCTCTCTCTCTCTCTCTCTCTCTCTCTCTCTCTCTCTCTCTCTCTCTCTCTCCTCTCCCTTCAACCACACGTCTGCAACTAACGCTGGACACTCCTCCTCTTCCCCCACCTCCCTCTTCAAGTCTTCACCTCTCCAGCCACGCTGAACACTCCTCCTCTTCCCTCCCCCCCACTTCTTCTTCAAGTCTTCACCTCTCCAGCCACGCTGAACACTCCTCCTCTTCCCTCCCCCCCACTTCTTCTTCAAGTCTTCACCTCTCCAGCCACGCTGGACACTCCTCCTCTTCCCTCCCCCCACTTCTTCTTCAAGTCTTCACCTCTCCAGCCACGCTGGCCACTCCTCCTCTTCCCTCCCTCCACTTCAAGTCTTCACCTCTCCAGCCACGCTGGCCACTCCTCCTCTTCCCTCCCCCTACTTCTTCTTCAAGTCTTCACCTCAGCCACGCTGGACACTCCTCCTCTTCCCTCCCCCTACTTCTTCTTCAAGTCTTCACCTCTCCAGCCACGCTGGACACTCCTCCTCTTCCCTCCCTCCACTTCAAGTCTTCACCTCTCCAGCCACGCTGGCCACTCCTCCTCTTCCCTCCCCCCACCTTCCTTCTTCAAGTCTTCACCTCTCCAGCCAGACTCGCTGCCGCTCAGTCGGGAATCAAAGCCTCCAGATCTCAGGCCAGAGGGGGAGCAAAAACCTTGGTACATACATACCTGGGTCTGGGGTCTCCCTCACGACCCGTGTGTGTGTGTGTGTGTGTGTGTGTGTGTGTGTGTGTGTGTGTCGGGTGGAGGAGGAGTTGGCGCTGAGCTTATGTCGGAAGCACGTCACACCCTGCTAAATTATTTATCGGCACTCACGCTCCTCTTGAAACTTGATTTTTGGACAAGGTGTACCTGGCGTGGATGGTCGGGTGGTGGAGGGGGTGGTGGTGGTGGATGGGTGGTTGGTTGGTTGGTGAGGCAGGAGGGAGGTGGGTGGGGGGAGATGGGCAAGGCGTTGGGCGGGCGAGATGGAACAGGGAGGTCGAAAGTGGCGCCTGGGTAAGGCGGGGACACACCGTACGTGAAGATAAGACAAGAGAAGATAAGATAAGATAAGATGAGATAAGATAAGATGAGATAAGATAAGATAAAATAAGATAGGATGAGATATGATAAGAAATGATGATATAAGAAAAGATAATTTAAGATAAGATGAGATAAGAGAAGAGAAGACAGGATGAGATTAGATAAGATGATATAAGATAAGATAAGGTAAGACAGGATAAATTAGATAAAGTGTCTTTACCGTCAAATTGTATTCGACACAAAACTAAAATCTTTATGGGAAAGACGAGTACTGATGGGCCGTGTGGACGATCACTTGACCACAATAACATGTCGAACCACACTGGACACAGATCCGTCTTGCCCTACTTTAACAACGGTCTAAATGGTTCCTCTATGCATTAGAGGAATAAGGACGATTTCCCCCCACCCCTTAACCACCAGTTAAGGTGACAGCTATAGAGACGAAGATAATCTCCCTTCTGTGTGTATACATAAATTAATCTCCGACTGTAACACACATCTCTCCCAGCCCGACCAATGTACATGGTGATGGCCACCACTTGCCTCTGCAACTCTCAGTTATCTAACTAAGAGAGCGAGTGACCTGCTCATTGCAAGGATCAACACACAGTCACACACACACCACCCACACACCACATACAATGCTTGTACAGCGATCATACCCGGGGTATGTCATGCCATATACATGACACAACTCATAGATCAAGGTGTAGCATACGCGACATATCCTATACCCAAGCCCCCGCGGACGTATATGACATATACGCGATCTATCCAGTCGAAGTGGGTCGAGGCCAAGTGCCGACTATCCCAGCCATCAGGGATGGAGACGTACAACCGCCTATCCAATCCTTCTGTTGGGAGGTTCGAGTCCCGTTTATCTAGCCCGTTTTTTTCTATCCCTTCTGGATGAAGACTGAGGAACTCTCTATCCAGCTGAACCATGGAGAGACCGACGACCGTCTATCCAGGCCTTCTAGCTGGATAGACCGTATATCTTACCTTTCTGGGTGAAGGATGGAAAACTGTCTATCCAGTCTCTGTGGGTAGAAACCAAATACCATCTACCTATCTCAAACTGTCTATCCAGTCTCTGTGGGTAGAAACCCAATACCATCTACCTATCCTCAAACTGTCTATCCAGTCTCTGTTGGGTAGAAACCCAATACCATCTACCTATCCTCTCCGACTGCACACACAAGCCAGTCTACCCAACCATCTACTCGACGCGTGCCCGAGTGTTTCACATCCCCGACCCGACAAGAATTGCACACGGCAACTGGAAATCCATCCATCAATCCCATCCACCAAACCATCCGTCTCCAAAAAAAAAAGAAAAAATCGATCAAATCAAACCTTCAATTTCCAGCAAAAAGACGTTGGATGGACGTGGGTGGGTGGGGCGCGCGCGAGCTCCCCACCCACCCACCCCTTCTGACAAGTCAGTGACGACCCGGTCAATAACACACATGGACGTGTTACCCCTCTGTGGCCAGGGTGGGTGGGTTGGTGGGTGGGTTGGTGGGTTGGTTAGGTGGTTGTGGAAGGAGGAAGAGGTAGGTGGGTTGGTTGGTTGGTAGGTTGGGTGGTTGGTGGGTTGGTGGGTTGGTTGTGGGAGGAGGAGGAGGAGGAGGAGGAGGAGGAGGAGAGACACATACACACACACACACACAGCTGAGTGTCGTCCCCCCGCTGTCTACACCAGCTGTCCGTGCGTCCGTCCGCCTGCCCCGACCCTAATGACATCTCCAGCGTCCTGAATATCCAGCTGTCGCCCAAGTTGATGTATGGCCCGTGGCAGCTGAATGGTTCCTATTGATTATGAGGTTAAAAAAAGGTAAAAGGTCAAGACCCACAGATGTCATGGCCGGCAGCTACACCTCCCCATCATACGTCTGACAGTCCCTGCTGCCAGACGTCTTTCAGAAGCACGGTGGAGGTGGGGGTTGGGGTGTACCCGCTGACCTAAAACGAGCTCAGCTTATCGCACAGCACGTCGTATGTACGATAATTAGCTCAGCTTATCGTACAGCACGTCGTATGTACGATAATTAGCTCAGCTTATCGTACAGCACGTCGCATGTACGATAATTAGCTCAGCTAATCGTACAGCACGTCGCATGTACGATAATTAGCTCAGCTAATCGTACAGAACGTCGTATGTACGATAATTAGCTCAGCTTATCGTACAGCACGTCGTATGTACGATATTAGCCCAGCTTATCGTACAGCACGTCATATGTACGACAATTAGCCCAGCTTATCGTACAGCACGTCGTATGTACGACAATTAGCCCAGCTTATCGTACAGCACGTCGTATGTACGATAACTAGCCCAGCTTATCGCACAGCACGTCGTATGTACGACAATTAGCCCAGCTTATCGTACAGCACGTCGTATGTACGATAACTAGCCCAGCTTACCGTACAGCACGTCGTATGTACGATAACTAGCCCAGCTTATCGTACAGCACGTCGTATGTACGATAACTAGCCCAGCTTATCGTACAGCACGTCGTATGTACGATAACTTCACCCTACTGGTACAGTACAGTAAGGTGTAGAGAGTTCTACCCTAGCGAGGGGGGCTCCTATCTCATAAACTCTCCTTATCTTTACTGAGCTGTTGAATACCACATAATTCGATGCTAACCCAAGTCAATTGGGTAAGGAACCCACAACAACAACAACAACAACAACTACAACAACAAAAACAACAACAAGAGACGTAAGAAAGTACACCATCGTCGTTCATAGCTGCACACATCTGTGTTTACTGTCCTACGCAATAATGCTGGCGGCGGCGGCGGCGCTACCATCTCCCCCCCCCCCCCGCCGCTTATAATAGAAAACGGTGACCGCCGCCCGTAATAGAAAACGGTGGAAACGTCATCTTCAACGAGGATGTATCGTCGTCAATGGACGAAATGTAGTCGAGTCGTTAGTCGTTCGTTAGTCGTCTCTTTGAGGATCTAGTTTTTTTTTTTCCCCCTTTACTCTCCAGGAGTCCAACGTGTCCCTGTTTCTCTCCGAGGCGCACGCTTTTGAAACCTCCAGGAACCTGAGAGAGAGAGAGAGAGAGAGAGAGAGAGAGAGAAAGAGAGAGAGAGAGAGAGAGAGAGAGAGAGAGAGAGAGAGAGAGGTGCGGGTCGGGTGTGGTTTGATGTGACCCTTAACCACGTAGTTACATATGAGACTATCTGTCCCTTGCTTCCCTGTCTCCCCGTACCGTCGTCTTCTTGCTTCCCTGTCTCCCCGTACCGTCGTCTTCTTGCTTCCCTGTCTCCCCGTACCGTCGTCTTCTTGCCTCCCTGTCTCCCCGTATCGTCTCCTTCCCTCCCTGTCTCCCCGTAACGTCGTCTACTTGCCTCTGTCTCCCCGTACCGTCTCCTTACTTCCCTGTCTCCCGGTACCGTCTCCTTGCCTCCCTGTCTCCCCGTACCACCGTCTCTTTGCTTCCCTGTCTCCCCGTACCGCCGTCTTCTTGCTTCCCTGTCTCCCCGTACCACCGTCTCTTTGCTTCCCTGTCTCCCCGTACCGTCGTCTTCTTGCTTCCCTGTCTCCCCGTATCGTCTCCTTTCCTCCCTGTCTCCCCGTAACGTCGTCTACTTGCCTCTGTCTCCCCGTACCGTCTCCTTACTTCCCTGTCTCCCCGTACCGTCTCCTCGCCTCCCTGTCTTCCCGTGCCGTCTCCTTGCTTCCCTGTCTTCCCGTACCGTCTCCACACTTCTCCGTCTCCCCGTACCGTCTCCTTCCCTCCCAGTCTCCCCGTACCGTCTCCTTACTTCCCTGTCTCCCGGTACCGTCTCCTTGCCTCTCTGTCTCCCCGTACCACCGTCTCTTTGCTTCCCAGTCTCCCCGTACCGTCTCCTTGCTTCCCTGTCTCCCCGTATCGTCTCCTTTCCTCCCTGTCTGTCTCCTAGTACCGTCTCCTTGCTTCCCTGTCTTCCCGTGCCGTCTCCTTGCCTCCCTGTCTCCCCGTACCGTCTCCGTTTGCCCTGTCTCCCCGTACCGTCTCCAAACTTCCCTGTCTCCCCGTACCGTCGTCTCCTTGCCTCCCTGTCTTCCCAGTACCGTCTCCTTGCTTCCCTGTCTCCCCGTACCGTCGTCTCCTTGCCTCCCTGTCTTCCCAGTACCGTCTCCTTGCCTCCCTGTCTCCTAGTACCGTCTCCTTGCTTCCCTGTCTTCCCAGTACCGTCTCCTTGCCTCCCTGTCTCCCCGTACCGTCTCCTTGCCTCCCTGTCTTCCCAGTACCGTCTCCTTGCCTCCCTGTCTCCCCGTACCACCGTCTCTTTGCTTCCCAGTCTCCCCGTACGGTCTCCTTGCTTCCCTGTCTCCCCGTATCGTCTCCTTCCCTCCCTGTCTCCTAGTACCGTCTCCTTGCCTCCCTGTCTTCCCAGTACCGTCTCCTTGCTTCCCTGTCTTCCCAGTACCGTCTCCTTGCCTCCCTGTCTCCCCGTACCGTCTCCGTTTGCCCTGTCCTCCACGCAGACAGAGGGAAAGGTGAGGAGGATGACCGTCAAACAGTGAGTTACCAGCTATCATTAACTGGCAAAACATTTTGTATGCATGATGTTTACTTTCTCGCACGCGATATGTAAACAGGAAGGCAGACAGTGCAACATTCACACATACAGACGGTAATGAACACACACCCACACACACACACACACACACTCGGGGCCTCCGTGGTGTTGCTCTTCAGCGTTACTGACCATGAGTCGGCACTAGCCAGTCAGGGGTCGGACCGGCATGGGTTCGAATCCTGGGCGTGGCGGGCGGCCCACACCCAACCCAGGTGTTTGTTTTTATCCTCCCCTCGCGGCTGGTCGATAAATGGGTATACGTGGCTTAAGTGTGTGAATACACATATAGGAGCAGAGACATGATACACACACACACACACACACACACACACACACACACACACACACACACACGCGCGCGCACACACACACACACACGCGCGCACACACACACACACGCGCACACACACACACACGCGCAATTAAGCACGAGTGTATCAGCATGGAGACACGCCCACACGCATCTTTTCTTTTTCGTGATTTGCACGGAAGTTCCCCCCCACCCCACGTAACCTCAGCCAAGAATCGGAATATCAGGGAAACACACACACACACGTTAGGGGGTGTGTCTGTGTGTGTGGGGGGGGGGGGAAATATCATTTAAACTTTTCCTTTCCATGTTGCACCGACGAAGAGAGAGAGAGAGAGAGAGAGAGAGAGAGAGAGAGAGAGAGAGAGAGAGAGAGAGAGAGAGAGAGAGAGAGAGGCCCTACTAACTCTGGAAGCATTTGAAAACTTTATAATAAAAACTTGATTTCTGTACCACACACACTGTACACACACACACACACACACACACACACACACACACACACACACAGGCAGCCCGTTTTCTACGCCACACATCAAAAGCTACGACATCAGAGACTTGTCACAATGATACACACACACACACACACACACACACACACAATGATGAACGGCCACTTTTGCCCATGGAGGAGAGTTAATGAAACATTACAAAACATGACAAAATATCCGGTTCAGCGAGGGGGGAGAAGTGGAGTAAGGTTAAATACAGCGTATTATGGATTCATGGCCTCACGCTGTAGTGCATGTACGTAGTGTGTGTGTGTGTGTGTGTGTGTGTGTGTGTGTGTGTGTGTGTGTGTGTGTGTGTGTCTGAGTGTGTGTGTCTGTATCATATGTGTCATGTAGTGTGCGTCCCTCCCCCCCTCTTCCCTCCCACCACACACACACACACACACACACACACACACACACACACAAACACACACACACTTGCGCTGTAGCACGTCCTGGGTGATATGTATCGGATGGTACGATCAACATGTATTCTACATATGTGTCATGTAGTGTCCTCCCCCCCCACACACACACCCACCCGCTGTAGCCCGTCCTGAGTCATATATACACATATGTATCGAACTGTACGATCAACATGTGATTATATACATATGTGTCACTGAGCGGCCCTTCCTCTTTAAAAATGTCCCCGAAACGTTATGATCACAAGTAAATATATAAATATGTTTCTTCGTTCTTTCATACTATTCGCCATTTCCCGCGTTAGCGAGGTAGCGTATAAGAACAGAGGACAGGTCCTTTGAGGGAATATCCTCACTTGGCCCCCTTCTCTGTTCCTTCCTCTGGAAAATTAAAAAAAAAAAAAAAAAGAAAGAGAGGGGAGGATTTCCAGTCCCCCGCTCCCTCCCCTTTTAGTCGCCTTCTACGACACGCAGGGAATACGTGGGAAGTATTCTTTCTCCCCTATCCCCAGGGATAACACATATGTATATATATATATATATATATATATATATATATATATATACACGCCATGTAGTAGACCATCATATGATGAGCACAGATGAATACTGACGGGGCTTCTGGAGGCGCGTCCTGTCCATGGGGGGAGAAGGAGGAAGGAAGGGGGTGGGTGGTGATGCTCTAACTGGCGAGCAATGAGCCCGGCAGAAGAGAAGGTTTTACACGGGAGGGTAAATGAAACCATAGAAACACTGGGGAAAGACAGACAGACAAACAGACAGACAGACAGGCAGGGAGGGAGACAGACAGGGAGGGAGACGGTAGGTAAGCGTGCCAGTAGACAGAGGAGGAACGGACAGAGTAATAAAATCACCAAGCACCAGAGAGTCAGATAGACAAACAGACAGGAAGACGGTAGTGCCAGCAGACAGAGGAGGAGGAGGAGGAGGAGGAGGTAGAAGAAGAAGAGGAGGAGGAGGAGGTAGAAGAAGAAGAAGAGGAGGAGGAGGTAGAAGAAGAAGAAGAAGAGGAGGAGGTAGAAGAAGAAGAAGAAGAGGAGGAGGAGGAGGTAGAAGAAGAAGAAGAAGAGGAGGAGGAGGAGGTAGAAGAAGAAGAAGAAGAAGAAGAAGAAGAAGAAGAGGAGAAGGAGGACGAGGAGGAGAAGGAGGAAGAGGAGGAGGAGGAGGAGGAAGGGACAGGGTAAAAAAAAAAAAAATGTATCTCTATGTACCTGTTGAGTAGGTCACCCACCATGTCCAGGGGCAGGAAACAAGGAATAAAAAAAACAAAACAATGACAGAGGGACGGGCAAGGGAAGGGAGGGGCGTGACAGCGCACGGACAAAGACAATGGAATATTAAAGAGCAATACGTCGCCATGTGTCCAATATCAAGGGTGACACACGGTAATTCACCGCCACATTTTGAACGTGTGTGTGTGTGTGTGTGTGTGTGTGTGTGTGTGTGTGACTGGGGGGGGGGGAGGGGGGTAAACGACGTCTAACTTTCCGCCACTACGTTTAGGAGAGAGAGAGAGAGAGAGAGAGAGAGAGAGAGAGAGAGAGAGAGAGAGAGAGAGAGAGAGAGAGAGAGAGAGAGACCCATGGAGTAAAGCGAGACTTCGACATTACCCACCGTAGCTGGGGAAGACTTGGAAGGAGGGAGGGGGGAGGGGGGGGAACTAATGGAGGTCTCCCCGGAGATCGAGAGATCGAGAGAGAGGGAGAGATCGAGAGAGATCGAGAGAGAGAGGGAGAGATCGAGAGATCGAGAGAGAGAGGGAGAGATCGAGAGATCGACTCGCCAAGAAGAACTTAACATTAATTTTGGCCCGCAAACTTTCTCGCCGTGAGAGAGAGAGAGAGAGAGAGAGAGAGAGAGAGAGAGAGAGAGAGTTAGCTGTTAATTCAAAAGAGGCCCTTGATTAACAACACCCTCGTGTATCCGTCTTCCACTCACCAGTCCCTTCATAACGACAAAGCCATAAAAAAAAAATAGGGGGAAGGGGGGAAGAGGGGAAAGGGGGGAGGGGAAGGGGAAGGGGGAAGGGGAAGGGGGATGGGGGAATAGGGGGGAGAGGCGGTGGCGGAGGAATCCCGACCCCCCTCATACTTTTATGCTTTTGTCACCTCCGCTCCTCAAAAAAAAAAAAAAAAAAACTTGAAAGAGAGCCTCTTCTTCTTCTTCATGAGCGAGTTTCTCATATTTCACTGCGATGAGAGAGAGAGAGAGAGAGAGAGAGAGAGAGAGAGAGAGAGAGAGAGAGAGAGAGAGAGAGAGGGAGGGAGGTCTGCCTGCCAGACACACGGGAAAAACACTTGTCCAATGGCTGACATAGAGGAAGGGGGGGGGGGTGTGAAGACAACATGACATATAACCAGAACAATGTTTAGTCTGGTAGGCACACAGGATAGATAGATAGATATATATATATATATATATATATATATATATATATATATATATATATATATATATATATATATATATATATATATATATATATTCCTATGAGTCCACGGGGAAAATGAAACACGATAAGTTCCCAAGTGCACTTTCGTGCAATAATCACATCATCAGGGGAAGTTGTTATCTAACTTTATTGTTGATAAAATTTGTAAAATGTTAAGTTTATGAACGCTCGTTGTTTGTTTTGGAGAATCACATGTTTACCAAATGGCGTCCTAGCTTCGTCTCTTCGATGTATATCAATTGACTTATATTTCTTGTGTCTCCCCTGATGATGTGATTATTACACGAAAGTGCACTTGGGAACTTATCGTGTTTCATTTTCCCCGTGGACTCATAGGAATATCTTGATCAAGCGCAAAATTGTGATCCTTTCCAACGTATACATATATTCGCCATTTCCCGCATGAGCGAGGTAGCATTAAGACCAGAAGACTGAACCTAAGAGGGGAAAAAAGATCCCTCACTTGGCCCCTTTCTCTGTTCCTTCTTTTGGACAAGTCAAAACCCCTAGCTTACACGCCCAGGCACGTACTAATCGACGACCAATCACGGAGGAAGAGCTGGGCTGTCTGTGGGCCGACCACCCCAGTCCAGAACTCAAACCCCAGGCAGGCCCGTGCTATCCGCAGTCGCTGACCACTACACCACGGGATCCCTCGGGGCCACCAGCTTTTCCTAGTCCCGCAGCTCGAAGTATGCCCGTTCACACAGTCTCACGTCTAAGTCAAGTTTTGACCCGGTAAATCTATTCCCTTTCTTTTTTTTTTTTCATATGGATGAAAAAGAGACATAAAAAAATATATAGTCTAAAGAATCATGCTATTTTCTTTTTTTTTTTCTCTTGTCTTACTATAACACAACTGGAGCCTAACAGTTTCAAAAATATATTGGTCCAAAAAAACGTGAAAATGGAACAATATAACCATTCCCCCAGCCGGTTTTCTTTAAAAAGAAAAAAAAAATACATACGCGTCACACGAAAAAAAGTATGGGCGGGATGGGGAAAAAAAACTTCAGCCATTTTTCTGAAGGGCGAGAACCAACTTCAGAGTTTTGTGAAGGTGACACGGAGGGAAGTTCAGAGGGAAGCTGACCTTGTGTGTGTGTGTGTGTGTGTGTGTGTTGGAGGGAGGGGCGGTCGTCGGGGTCGTCGACAACTGAAAATATATATTTATTCCACGATGACTTCATCTCTTTTTTTTTCCCCTTCTTTTTCTTTCTTTTCTTTTTTTCCCCTCGTGAGGCGAATTTTTTCTTATGTGATAACTCTTGAAAATGGAAATACCTTCGTTTACACAGAGGGAGTATATATATATATATATATATATATATATATATATATATATATATAGAGAGAGAGAGAGAGAGAGAGAGAGAGAGAGAGAGAGAGAGAGAGAGAGAGAGAGAGAGAGAGAGAGAGAGAGAGAGGAGCTTAATTAGGTCCCCGTGGGGGTGTCTGCATATTTTAACCAATATATGGGAACGTTATATAGGGAGAAAGGAAGACTACAGAAGAAGGATGAGGAGGAGGAGGAGGAGGAGGAGGAGCTAGAGGATTCCACAGCTTCAGTGCTCGAGGTTAAGAAGAAGCATCATGACGGTCTATCCTCAAGTGGCTGGCCTCCACACATAAACCGTGGGAAGCAGCGGCCATATATATATATAT
>NC_092287.1:8302796-8322796 GCF_036320965.1 Panulirus ornatus
GCTCCGCTCCCCTTTAATGTGGCCTGAGAGGGCCATCTCGGGTAGGGGGGGGCAGGAGCAGGCTCAGGCTCGCCAGTGGTACAAGTGGCCACTTTTGTCGTGGCCTGAGAGAGAGAGAGAGAGAGAGAGAGAGAGAGAGAGAGAGAGAGAGAGAGAGAGAGAGAGAGAGAGAGAGAGTGGCCAACTGAAGGAAAAGGCCACCGGTGGTAAATGTGGCCACACTTTTATCGTTGCGTGGGAGCCATGTGGTGGCCAGGTTCGTTTGTGGGGTATGTGGCCACTTTTACTGTAGCCAGGGAGGGCCACCTGGAGGTACGGACCAACAGTGGTACATGTGGCCACTTAAAGACCAAAGAAAACGCTACATGACGAACAAGAAATTCTTTAACTCCCATTGTTGATCTGTTATTCTCTCTCTCTCTCTCTCTCTCTCTCTCTCTCTCTCTCTCTCTCTCTCTCTCTCTCTAACATGGACAATCCTCACGACTTTTCAAATACGTTCAGAGTTTTCTGGATGGTCAGAGTTTATGTATTTATATACGAAATATATATATATATATATATATATATATATATATATATATATATATATATATATATATATATATATATAGCACTATCATCAGGCACGATCTCCAGTTATATACACATACGAAGAGACCTGTTGAACGTGTCTGGATTTATTTTTTTCTTTCCAACACACAGCAAGACCCAAGATATGAGAGCACGTTAATGCTGTCCTTCTGTACTACGCCATACACACAGAGACCCAAATAGATCACGACTATAAAGGGGTATTACGATGTATCAATAATATAGAGGAGCAGGTCTATAAAATCATGTATAGACACAATGTCACAAAAGTTTAGAACTAAATGTGATGTAGTACGAGGGTTAAACTAGTGTCACATACTGGAGACAAGATGTGGTACGAGGGTTAAACTAGTGTCACATACTGGAGACAAGATGTGGTACGAGGGTTAAACTAGTGTCACATACTGGAGACAAGATGTACTACGAGGTTAAACCAGTGTCACATACTGGAGACATGATGCATATTAGATTAAACTAATCTCACTCATGTCCTGATTAACATATGTCATCACAAGGTTAAACCAGCCTCACGTACTAGAGAATATCAACACCCCGACCTTACCTCCACAGATACTGATATGGTTCCTCCCAAAACGCATTAAGAGGGACAATGCTTAAGATACCCAACGATCTGGACGAAGATAAATAATAAAAAACCCGTTGAAATATGCAACAACGCCAAACGCCAAGACATTTTCGTGTTTGCGTAATTCTCTCGTGTTTACTTTATATCTGGAATGCGTTATTCCGACTGCGTTAAGAGACAAATCCTTCCTCGTATACGTACCACGGGTCTCGGGATACAACGGTTTCGTTATATTCACATCCGGGACCCCTTAGTCCATGTCCTAACCTCGTTACCACAAACTCTCAACTTCAATATACACCTAGCACGACCTCTCTATAGCGAATAGACACCAAATAACCTCATAGAGGCGAACTCTTTCCTTTCCTTGACATACGTACCCAGACCTTTGACCTGACCCTCAAGGGGCCTGAGTGGTCGAAGGTCAGGTCATCATATGAAAGATTCGCACAGTCGTACTCAAGGGGATGTAGCGCTTAAACTCGCCAATGCACAAGAAGGCACAAGGGGAGGGAGGGAGGAAGGGAAGGGAGGGAAGGAGGGAGGGAAGGGAACCACCCTTCCTCCATATCACATCAACCTTCTGACCTGGGGGCTTAGCGAAATGGACGACCGGACAATCGGGTCATGGAGAGAGGCGTGGGGTAATATATATCGTGCCCAACTTCAAGAGGGAAGATAGCGAGGCATGCGCTCAAGTACCGACCCATCTCACTGACCAGGTTCGGGGGTCTGTCAAACCCCTACAGTACAGTAGTACAGCCACCTACAGTACAGCAGTACAACCAGCTACAGTACAGCAGTACAGCCACCTACAGTACAGCAGTACAGCCACCTACAGTACAGCAGTACAGCCACCTACAGTACAGCAGTACAGCCACCTACAGTACAGCAGTACAGCCACCTACAGTACAGCAGTACAGCCACCTACAGTACAGCAGTACAGCCACCTACAGTACAGCAGTACAGCCACCTACAGTACAGCAGTACAGCCACCTACAGTACAGCAGTACAGCCACCTACAGTACAGCAGTACAGCCACCTACAGTACAGCAGTACAGCCACCTCCAGTGCAGCAATACAGCCACCTACAGTACAGCAGTACAGCCACCTACAGTACAGCAGTACAGCCACCTACAGTACAGCAGTACAGCCACCTACAGTACAGCAGTACAGCCACCTACCATACAGCCACCTACAGTACAGCAGTACAGCCACCTACAGTACAGCAGTACAGCCACCTACAGTACAGCAGTACAGCCACCTACCATACAGCCACCTACAGTACAGCAGTACAGCCACCTACAGTACAGCAGTACAGCCACCTACCATACAGCCACCTACAGTACAGCAGTACAGCCACCTACAGTACAGCAGTACAGCCACCTACAGTACAGCAGTACAGCCACCTACAAAAAGCTCGTAGAGCAGCACCGCAGACACCTCTCTTGAAAACAAACTTTGGAAAATGAACTGATGATCCTGAAAACCGTGCGGGTACCTGCTGTCTCTGTGGACCCTCCGACTTGCCCTCAACACCACCACCCACCCTCATATCCCCCTTCCCTTGTTTACTAAGACACTTCTTAACCTCCTCCACACTTCAGACGCATCCAACGCCCCCTACCCCTCTCCAAAATACGCCTCTAAGCTGCAATATGAAAGTCTGAGACTCGAGAACCGCAAATCTCGAACTAATACACACCTCCCCCAACCCCTTGAGCACGACTGTTACGACCCCTGGGTTATGATGGCCTGGCCTCTGACCTGGCCATTACCTCAGGTCAAAGGTCACGCCTTCATATCGAAATGGTCATGCTCCAAGGTTGCATGGACGTGCTCGAGGGTCGTGCTGTCGTGCTCAAGGGTAGTGCCGTCGTGTTCAAGGGTCGTGCCGTCGTGTTCAAGGGTCGTGCCGTCGTGTTCAAGGGGCGTGCCGTCGTGTTTAAGGGGCGTGCCGTCGGGCTCAAGTGTCGTGCCGTCGTGTTCAAGGGTCGTGCCGTCGTGTTCAAGGGTCGTGCCGTCGTGCTCGAGGGTCGTGCCGCCGTGTTCGAGGGTCGAACCGTCGTGCTCAAGTGTCGTGCCGTTGTGCTCAAGGGTCGTGCCGTCGTGTTCAAGTGTCGTGCCGTCGTGCTCAAGGGTAGTGCCGTCGTGCTCAAGTGTCGTGCCGTCGTGCTCGAGGGTCGTGCCGTCGTGCTCAACGAGTTAAGCTGAGACCTGTCGTTCTGGCCTGCTCACCTGCCTGAGCTCTGACACTGAAGGTTGACCAAACACAACCACAGAACATAACACTGAACATGACCCAACCCCGGCACAGAACATGACTGAACATGGCAGTGAACATGGTTGAACTCTAAAACAATGAACAAGACGTGAGGGGACGTGACCTTGAACACAAACTCCAAGTTCTTAAAAACCAATTTGATGAACGACGAACGGTTCATCTAAAGACGCAGAGTATACGAAGATGAAGCGACAGGATGACACGCGACGAACTCAAGGCATGAGTCGTGTGAGGAAAAGGTGTAGTTTGTGAGTTGCGGATGAACGGAACGAGCTAAATTATGAAGCCGTGAACTGCGGACACCACACAGGAAGGTCTAAAATCCCGTGTGACAAGAGGATGTTGACGAGAGAAGCGACGCTCTACGAGTGGTGTAGAACCCCCATCCCCCATAGTGTGTAATGACAGTGACCCCTAACTGACCCTCGAAACTGACTGACTGAACTTAGAGAGAACACGACTGAACCCTGATGCTGAAGACGACTGGAACTCGCTGACTCAACACAAGGAAACTCGAGCGATGAACATGACCACCTGAACACTGAACACTACTGAACACAGGACGGTGAAGACGATTGAACTCTGACTCAACACAAGTAAACTCGGGCGATGAACATGACCACTTGAACAATGAACACGAGCTGAACACTGGACGGTGAACTTTGCCGAGCCAGGTCAAAGGTCTTGTGGTCACACCCACGGGTCGTACTCACTGGTCACAACCATCAGACTGAAAGGGTCATGGGAACTCATTCGTCACATAACAACGAAACAAGTCTTCAGCTATTTCTATATAGCTATGGGGGAAGGCGAGTTGAGCGAGTTGGTCTTTACTCGTAACAAGACAACGAGTGGTTCGTGACGTGGTGGTATTCGCCTCGCTCTTAAGATGAACTGCCTGCATGTTTTTTTTTTTCGGAGGGAGAACTAAGGACACGAACCAGGGATCGTATCATTACTAGGATTAATAAGGGTAACGAGCCAGAAATCGTGTCATTACTAGGATAAATACCACAGAACAGTGGTGTAACACACACACACACACACACACACACACACACACACACAGCCTCTGCAGCACGTGTGTGATCCCCACAGCCACTAATGCCCCTAAAGTTTAAAGCAAAAGGGAAAGTTTAAACCAGGTACCTACAGCCACTAATGCCCCCCCCAAAGTTTGAAGCAAAAAGGAAAGTTTAAACCAGGTCCCCACAGCCACTATTGCCCCTAAAGTCTAAAGCAAAAACGAAAGTTTAAACCAGGTCACCACAGGAAAGCACAAAACAGAATCCTCGACTCACCACATAAACACACAAGACGGATGAAGTGTGACATGACAGCCAAGGTGAGACATGGTAGTGGATGATGCAAATCGAAATAAAAAAAAAAATAAATGGGTCTTCCAGCGTCCATGAGGCCAGCAATATGTACACAACAGAGCACAATGTTATTCCCCAACACACAGGAGCTGTCAGATACTCTAAGTGGTTTTCGGCAGAGGCAAACCCGTGTATTCTCCTGTGTGGAACATTAATGTATTTCATGGTTGACCATCAACTTGCCATGATTTCGAGCAAGCATTGATAACCACTGAAACTGTACTAAAAGCATGATATATATATGTGTGTGTATATATATATATATATATATATATATATATATATATATATATATATATATATATATATTCACTGATTGGTTCTCAGTGAATGTAGGTTTGCGGCAGGGGTGTGTGATGTCTCCATGGTTGTTTAATTTGTTTATGGATGGGGTTGTTAGGGAGGTAAATGCAAGAGTTTTGGAAAGAGGGGCAAGTATGAAGTCTGTTGGGGATGAGAGAGCTTGGGAAGTGAGTCAGTTGTTGTTCGCTGATGATACAGCGCTGGTGGCGGATTCATGTGAGAAACTGCAGAAGCTGGTGACGGAGTTTGGTAAAGTGTGTGGAAGAAGAAAGTTAAGAGTAAATGTCAATAAGAGCAAGGTTATTAGGTACAGTAGGGTTGAGGGTCAAGTCAATTGGGAGGTGAGTTTGAATGGTGAGAGGCTGGAGGAAGTGAAGTGTTTTAGATATCTGGGAGTGGATCTGTCAGCGGATGGAACCATGGAAGCGGAAGTGGATCATAGGGTGGGGGAGGGGGCGAAAATTTTGGGAGCCTTGAAAAATGTGTGGAAGTCGAGAACATTATCCCGGAAAGCAAAAATGGGTATGTTTGAAGGAATAGTAGTTCCAACAATGTTGTATGGTTGCGAGGCGTGGGCTATGGATAGAGTTGTGCGCAGGAGGATGGATGTGCTGGAAATGAGATGTTTGAGGACAATGTGTGGTGTGAGGTGGTTTGATCGAGTAAGCAACGTAAGGGTAAGAGAGATGTGTGGAAATAAAAAGAGCGTGGTTGAGAGAGCAGAAGAGGGTGTTTTGAAATGGTTTGGGCACATGGAGAGAATGAGTGAGGAAAGATTGACCAAGAGGATATATGTGTCGGAGGTGGAGGGAACGAGGAGAAGAGGGAGACCAAATTGGAGGTGGAAAGATGGAGTGAAAAGGATTTTGTGTGATCGGGGCCTGAACATGCAGGAGGGTGAAAGGAGGGCAAGGAATAGAGTGAATTGGAGCGATGTGGTATACAGGGGTTGACGTGCTGTCAGTGGATTGAATCAAGGCATGTGAAGCGTCTGGGGTAAACCATGGAAGGCTGTGTAGGTATGTATATTTGCGTGTGTGGACGTGTGTATGTACATGTGTATGGGGGGGGGTGGGCCATTTCTTTCGTCTGTTTCCTTGCGCTACCTCGCAAACGCGGGAGACAGCGACAAAGTATAAAAAAAAAAAAAAAAAAAAAAAAAAAAAAAAAATATATATATATATATATATATATATATATATATATATATATTCTTATGAGTCCACGGGGAAATGAAACACGATAACTTCCCAAGTGCACTTTCGTGTAATAATCACATCATCAGGGGAGATACAAGATAGAAATGTAACACTAACTAGATATACAACGAAGAGACGTAGCTATGACGCCATTTGGCAAGCAAGTGACTACCCGAATGGTGTATATATATATATATATATATATATATATATATATATATATATATATATATATATATATATATATATATATATTTCATACTATTCGCCATTTCCCGCGTTAGCGAGGTAGCGTTAAGAACAGAGGACTGGGTCTTTGAGGGAATATCCTCACCTGGCCCCCTTCTCTGTTCCTTCTTTTGGAAAATTAAAAAAAAAAAAAAATATATATATAGTGTTAGTTAAATGCGAAAGACCTTAAACACGTCGGTTGTATATCTGAGCCCGACAGCATGAGCCTTGTGCTTGAAGGGTCGAGTCCAAAGCCACGTCATCGTACCAAAGGATCGTACCGTCGAGTTCCAGGCCCGGGGTCCCGTCGACCTACAGGGTGGTGCCGCAGTGCTCCAGGGGTCGTACCGTCCTCGTCCTCCTTCAGCATGGTACCCGTCGTTACCTCCAGGGTCGTACCGTTGTCGTGTCCTCCTTCAGCATGGTACCCGTCGTTACCTCCAGGGTCGTACCGTCGTCGTGTCCTCCTTCAGCATGGTACCCGTCGTTACCTCCAGGGTCGTACCGTTGTCGTGTCCTCCTTCAGCATGGTACCCGTCGTTACCTCCAGGGTCGTACCGTCGTCGTGTCCTCCTTCAGCATGGTACCCGTCGTACCTCCAGGGGTCGTACCGTCGTCATGTCCTCCTTCAGCATGGTACCCGTCGTTTCTCCAGGGGTCGTACCGTTGTCCGTGTCCTCCTTCAGCATGGTACCCGTCGTTTCTCCAGGGGTCGTACCGTTTTCGTCCTCCTTCAGCATGGTACCCGTCGTTACCTCCAGGGTCGTACCGTCGTGCTGGAGGGGCGGGCGACGACGGAGTGTGGGGTGCACCGGGACGTCATTAGGAACACTTCCCGGCCAGCTGCATCACCCAGCAAATAACGTTTGATCTGATTTACCTCGGCGTCCAGAGCGAAGTGCTCCCGAGCTCAGCCATAACTGCATTTCGGCCATGTTACATTATCGCTGATCTCATACGATACAAATAGGTTCGGCGACGGAATATTCTGGGACATTTTAGGGCACTCCCGATATATCTGGTGATGGGACAGAACATACCCACAGCAGCCGGCCGGGCCTCCAACGCAGCTGGCCTGGAACACGGCCAAACACAGTAGCTGGCCTGGAAAACGGCCAAACACAGACGCTGGCCTGGAAAACGGCCAAACACAGACGCTGGCCTGGAAAACGGCCAAACACAGTAGCTGGCCTGGAAAACGGCCAAACACAGTAGCTGGCCTGGAACACGGCCAAACACAGTAGCTGGCCTGGAAAACGGCCAAACACAGACGCTGGCCTGGAAAACGGCCAAACACAGAAGCTGGCCTGGAAAACGGCCAACACACAGTAGCTGGCCTGGAAAACGGCCAACACACAGAAGCTGGCCTGGAAAACGGCCAAACACAGAAGCTGGCCTGGAAAACGGCCAGACACAGAAGCTGGCCTGGAAAACGGCCAAACACAGACGCTGGCCTGGAACACAACCAACCACACCAGCTGGCCTGGAACACAACCAACCACAGCAACACAGGCAGAAACAAACCTATACAACAGCTGGTCTGGAACACAACCAATCGCACCAGCTGGCTAAAATAAAGCTCCAGCAGCTGGTCTGGAATAATTCTTCCCTTTTTTTTTTACAGAAAAAAAACGTAAATAATCAGGTACTGAGGATTTCTTAAAGTTAACTGATATTCCACTTTTCTATAAGTCACTTTAAACTCCCCCTCACCTTCACGTAACCTTCTAGATCTATATTAAGTATAAACATAGGAGGATAAAGATATCTTTTTATATCTTTGTCCAAACATCCTACATACAAGATACTCTTAACCCCTTTCAGCACGACCATACGGCTCGAAGGGACGACCTGAAGACGAACCCCTGGGTCTACCTACCTGTCCCATCGACCTGACTTTTATTGGTCAGGTCGGAGGTCGTGCCATTATACCCAAGGGCGTCCTGCTATCGGGGTCCAGTGGTCGTACCGTCGTATTCAAAGGTCGTAACGTCGTGTGTTCAAGGGTATCGTACCGTCGTGTGTTCAAGGGTATCGTACCGTCGTGTGTTCAAGGGTCGTACCGTCGTATTCAAAGGTCGTACCGTCGTGTTCAAGGGTAGTATCGTCGTGTGTTCAGGGGTCGTACCATCGTGTTCAATGGTCGTACCGTCGTGTGTTCAAGGGTCGTACCGTCGTGTTCAAGGGTCGTACCGTCGTGTTCAGAGGTCGTACCGTGGCGTGTTCAAACGTCGTACCATCGTGTGTTCAAGGGTATCGTACCGTCGTGTGTTCAAAGGTATCGTACCGTCCTGTGTTCAAAGGTATCGTACCATCGTGTGTTCAAAGGTATCGTACCGTCGTGTGTTCAAAGGTATCGTACCATCGTGTTCAAAGGTATCGTACCGTCGTGTGTTCAAAGGTATCGTACCGTCGTGTGTTCAAGGATATCGTACCGTCGTGTGTTCAAGGGTCGTACCGTCGTGTTCAAGGGTCATACCGTCGTGTTCAAGGGTCGTACCGTCGTGTTCAAAGGTATCGTACCGTCGTGTGTTCAAAGGTATCGTACCGTCGTGTGTTCAAGGGTTCAAGAGATATGAACAGCACATCTTACCACCAACCATTACATGAAGAAGAACAACACTCCAAAAAAAAAAGAAAAAAAAGAAAAAATGCAACAAAAAAATAATAACATATGAAAAACACTTTTGCGACGTCGCACAATTCGACTGGCAGCTGCGTGAATAAGGACGCAAAAATGTAAAGTGAATGAACCCCCAAAAAAACCGGGTGGGTGGATGGAGGCGACTTCTCCACTCCATCATGCCGTAGTGATCACCACAGTTTCCGCCCGGCTGACGGCATAAAGAAAATGGGGATTTCACCGAGGCAGCAAATGGAAAACGTGTATCGCTGATTACCAACTCTCATAATGAAAGTCCACTGCCATTAATACACATCACGTACGGTCAAGTGGCCAAAATATTTACAATCAATTTATTATCAATTTATCATCAATTTATTAGCAATTCATTCGGCGGTGTTCAAATTTTGAAATGTTTTTTTATTAAAAAAAAATTTTTTTTTGTTTATTTACTCTGCAGTTCGTCTGGTCCATCTGACTGGATGATGTCCCACTACATGCCTGTTCCATTAAATGTCTTGTTTGACAGCTTTTCTGTTCCGCCAGTAGCAGCCTGTTCCGTAATTTGTCTGTTCTAACAGCAGTCTCTTCCACAGCCAGTCTGTTCCACCAGCGGTCTATTTCATCAATCGCCTGTTCCACCAGCAGTCTCCTCCATCAATCGCCTGTTCCACCAGCAGTCTCCTCCATTAATCGTCTGTTCCACCAGCAGTCTCCTCCATCAAACCCTGTTCCACCAGCAGTCTCCTCCATCAAACGCCTGTTCCACCGGCAGTCTCCTCCATTAATCGTCTGTTCCACCAGCAGTCTCCTCCATCAATCGTCTGTTCCACCAGCAGTCTCCTCCATCAAACGCCTGTTCCACCAGCAGTCTCCTCCATCAATCGTCTGTTCCACATCTCCGTCTCTTCGACCACTCACGTCCACCGCCCAAATCGTCTGTCCCACCACTCGTGCTGTTCCAACACTTTGGGTCGAGTCTCTACCTCCTCCTCCACCTCCTCCTCCTTCTCCACCTCTCAAGTCTGTCGGTAAAGCTCCACCCAGACCCATTACTGCAATAATAACTTCCCACAACCCTTCCCCTCCCCCATACACACACACGTTTTGTGAACCACCTCGATCGAGGATGTGTGTGAGGGGAGGGAAGAAGAAACAGAAAGGCCCTCCCCTTCCCTCCCTCACTGTGCAGGAGACCCTAATTAAAACCACGAAGCTATAGCACCTCCTCCTCCTCCTCCTCCTCCTCTCTCTCTCTACTCCTCCTCCCGCAGCAACGGACAGTCGGAAGAAACAAAGCCACTTCCTGCATCCAACCGTCGCACTTGCCCATTTTGTGCGTTTCTTTGTCCATCACGGCACAATGAAAGCAATATCCGGCGCCTCATTTGCAAACCCGTGCTCCACGACCTGGGAGCAGCCATTGTCAACGCTGTGTGATGTTCCTCACGAATTTCTTCTTCCAAGATGAAGGGATGAGAAGTTTATATCCTTCTCTGAGCTCAGGGCGACAGTCCATCCAAGGATCTAAGTTAATGGTGTAATTACAGTTCATCCAAGTTAATGGTGTAATTACAGTCCAAGTTAATGGTGTAATTACAGTCCATCTAAGTTAATGGTGTAATTACAGTCAATCTAAGTTAATGGTGTAACTACAGTCAATCTAAGTTAATGGTGTAATAACAGTTCATCTAAGTTAATGGTGTAATTATAGTCCATGTAAATTAACGGTGTAACTTCAGTCCAAGTTAATGGTGTAATTACAGTCCATCTAAGTTGATGGTGTAATTACAGTTCATCTAAGTTAATGGTGTAATTACAGTCCATCTAAGTTAATAGTGTAACTACAGTTCAACTAAGTTAATGCTGTAATTACAGTCCTAACTTAATGATGTAATCAACAAGTCTTCACGATGTCAAAGACCAGATTCGTATGTCCATCGTGTGCCCCACTGGCAAGCCAAGACCTTCATCAAGAACCTTCAGGAAACACCCAACACACAAGCCGACATCTCCTTCAGGAAACGAGTGCACCACTTCACAATCATTTCCAAGGTCACACAACTGGATTAAGAGACCACTTCGACCCATCATTCTTCTCCTCATGCAACGGCGCAGCCCCGTGCATTGACAAACCCCGACCTCCACGTCCGTCATGGCAATCGAAAGTCAACTTTTTCCCCCCTCACACGTCAACACCACCCCCCCCTCGGAAGACCCCCCCCTGCGTCAGCGGGGGGCGGCGGGGGCGGTGATGGTCAGCACAGAGGTAGGTAGGGAGTTGGGGCATGGAGGGGTAGGGAGTTGGGGCATGGAGGGGTAGGGAGTTGGGGCATGGAGGGGTAGGGAGTTGGGGCGTGGGCGCACTGCTGCCATAGCGACATAAGCTGGAGTGTTGAGGTCCGTAATCAAAACACGATGATGGAGTGGCGTTTTAATCCCAACGCTTCGCCACAACGGAATCAATGAGCTGAATGGCACACACACACACACACACACACACACACTGGGCAATAAACAAAGGGATTTCAACCACTTCGCTGCCGGGGGGGGCAACGCGCGAGCTAAGCCATCTCCTGATTGGCCCAGGAAGCCAACGCCCGACGCCGCACCCCTTCCAGCCCACCAATCCCGTGCAGCTATTTACGACCTGGGTCACGAATCGGCCTGCCCAAGCGTTTCGTGCCATTTTCTACACGAAAGTGTACACTGCTTCATCAGCTTTTCTGGTACACCCATGTAAGCTTCAGATAAGCGTCCTCTCGTCGATACGCCACAAGGGGAAGACTAAAATACGCTTCTCAAGCTTGGTTTCCAAACTTAAATATGCACTTAAGAACTAAGAGGAAGAAGGTCCAGAGGAGAGCTAGAGAGATGGCAGGAGAACAGAGCGAGATGCGTTACTGGAAAAGGCATAAGGGCCTTATATACTTGCCCACCGCAGAAGAGAAGAGTAAGCGACGACTTGATCACAAACCATTTAAGTCTTTAAACCACACTGATAACGTAAGACAGATAAGTCTAAACCACACTGATAACGTTAGACAGATAAGTCTAAACCACACTGATAACGTAGACAGATAACTAAACCACACTGATAACGTAGACAGATAACTAAACCACACTGATAACGTTAGACAGATAAGTCTAAACCACACTGATAACGTAGACAGATAACTAAACCACACTGATAACGTTAGACAGATAAGTCTAAACCACACTGATAACGTAGACAGATAACTAAACCACACTGATAACGTAGACAGCGAAAATTTCTTCGATAGATGCAGGGATAGATCAACCAGCAGCCACAACATGAAATTAAGCAAGAAACTTGTGAGAGAGAAATGAAAATACGTAAAGAAGTGATCGTATTGCATAAGAAGAGTGGATTAATGGAATTAAATCAGTTATCAGTTACGAGCTGTAGGATTGTGCGAAAAGTTCAGGAGATGAGTGTAGAATTCCTTTCCCCCCATGCAATATAAAATTGGTAATCACATACACAAATAGGTAATTACACACACAAATAGGTAATCACACGTATGGAATATGTAATCACACACACACAAACAAGTAATTACATACACAAATATGTAATTAAACATATATAATAGGTAACTGCACACACAAATACGCAATTACAACACAAATAGGTAATTACACATATGTAATAAGTAATCACACACATATGGGTAATTACGCACACAAATAGGTAATTAAACATATAATAGGTAACTGCACACACAAATAGGTAATTACAACACAAATAGGTAATTACACACACAAATAGGTAATTACACGCACACACACACACACACACACACACAAATTGAAAACTACACACACACACACACACACACACACACAACACACGTACAAAAAAAAAACCTGTCTCTCCTCCAATTTCCCTCGTCCTCCTCCCACTTCCCCACTTCCTGCTCCTCCCTATCCTCCACTTCCGCTTCCTCCTTCATCTCCTGCGCTTCCTGGTCTTGGCCCGCCCGCGCCCTCCCAGACGCCCACAGACGTCCATCCTTGACTCAGACATCACCTCCCGAACAATTCATGACCCGACTCGTCGCCCTCACCACCACCTCACCCTCACCACCACCACACCTTCCATCCCTAATGCCACTCCGTCTCGTCTCTCTCTCTCTCTCTCTCTCTCTCTCTCTCTCTCTCTCTCTCTCTCTCTCTCTCTCTCTCTCTCTCTCTCTCACACACACACACACACACACACGTACGTTATCTCATGCAGCCATTCCTGTACACCTCCTCTCTACTCTCATTCCTCTGGATCTTTGCGTCTTCTCCAGCATTTCTCTCTCCTCCAACATCTCTCTCTCCAACATTCATCTCCTCCAGTACCTCGCCAGAATTTCTCTCTCTCTCTCTCTCTCTCTCTCTCTCTCTCTCTCTCTCTCTCTCTCTCTCTCTCTCTCTCTCTCTCTCTCCTTCTCTAATGTCTCTCCAGCATTCCTCTCCTTCTCCAAGATCCCTCCAACACTCCTCTCCTTCTGCAATATATCTCCAACATTACTCTTCTAATATCTCCCCAGCAATCTTCTCCATCTCTAATACCTCCCCAACCACCATCTCTTTCCCTAATACCTCCCCAACATTTCTCTCTTCTCATATCTCTAAAATGTCCATCTCTCCCTGTATCTCTCCAACAACTCTCCCCTTCAAACACCTCTCCAACAACTCTCCCCTTCAAATGCCTCTCCAACAACTCTCCCCTTCAAATGCCTCTTCAACAATTCTCCCCTTCAAATGCCTCTTCAACAACTCTCCCCTTCAAATATCTCTCCAACAACTCTCCCCTTCAAACACCTCTGCACCAACTCTCCCCTTCAAACACCTCTCCAACAACTCTCCCCTTCAAACACCTCTCCAACAACTCTCCCCTTCAAACACCTCTCCAACAACTCTCCCCTTCAAACACCTCTCCAACAACTCTCCCCTTCAAGCACCTCTCCCCGTCTCCCAAGTCCCTCTAACACCTCTCCTTTCCTCCCACACCCTCTCCAACAACACTCCTCCTACAATTATCTACCGTCAACTCCCCCCCTCTCGCCAAGGTTATCCCCCCCACCCCTAGCCATCATCTCCTTCCCCCAGCATCATCTCCATCCACTGGGAGTCTCTCCTAGCTACAGCTTCTCTCCCCCAGCATCATCTCCATCCGCTGGGGGTCTCTACTAGCTACAGCTTCTCTCCCCCAGCATCATCTCCATCCGCTGGGGGTCTCTCCTAGCTCCGGCCATTCAACACTAGCATCATCTCCATCTCCTGGCGTCTCCCCAACTAAGGTCTCTCTCCCCAGCAACATCTCCATCCCCTTGGATCTCTCCCCCAGCCAGCCTGGGCTCTCCTCCAGCTACGTGTCCTCTCCACCCAGCCAGCCTGGACTCTTCCCCCAGCTACATGTCCTCTCCACCCAGCCAGCCTGGACTCTCCCCCAGCGACGTGTCCTCTCCCCCAGCCAGCCTGGAGTCTTCCCTCAGCTACATGCCCTCTCCACCCAGCCAGCCTGAACTCTCCCCCAGCTACGTGTCCTTTCCCCCAGCCAGCCTGGACTCTCCCCCAGCTACGTGTCCTCTCCCCCAGCCAGTGTCTGGGAGCAGAACGGACACCAACACAATACTGGCAGGGGGACCCGCACACTTTTAAGGAGATGCGTCATTGGAATGGCTTCAGGAACCTGTAAAATTGTTATCCCGGACAATATTAAAGCATTTTATGGAAGTTGAAGGCCTGGATATATTGTCAGGCGGGGAGGGAGGGAGGCAGGCAGGCAGGCAGGGAGGAGCCACAAAAAAAATGAGTTAATGGTTCAGGGGAAACCATTAGCCCTGCCAAGATAACTGCTGGCGTAGGGAACATATCCTTAATTGACACACACACACACACTACACTTATAATGGATAAAACAACTTCACTGAAAGATATCTTGTCCACTTACTGGACTTGTGACGGAAAGATATCTTGTCCACTTACTGGACTTGTGACTGAAAGATATCTTGTCCACTTACTGGACTTGTGACTGAAAGATATCTTGTCCACTTACTGGACTTGTGACTGAAAGATATCTTGTCCACTTACTGGACTTGTAACTGAAAGATATCTTGTCCACTTACTGGACTTGTAACTGAAAGATATCTTGTCCACTTACTGGACTTGTAACTGAAAGATATCTTGTCCACTTACTGGACTTGTTTGTAACTGTACGACTAACTTCTATGGAAGGAATCACTCGGAGGTGATGAAGAGAATCGGTCATCGTAGATCAGAAGGTCCTCTGCTCTTAACGCTACCTCGCTAACGCGGGAAATGGCGATTAGTTTGAAAGAAGATCGAAAGGTAAATATCCAATGAGACACGTGGAGTCAAGGTTGTGTCATCGAGAAAAATGAAAGCCTATTTTTTTCTATATGGAGATGGTTGTTGTGTTTTTAGCTATCCCACCTAACTAACGAGTAACCTGTGACCAGAGAGAGAGAGAGAGAGAGAGAGAGAGAGAGAGAGAGAGAGAGAGAGAGAGAGAGAGAGAGAGAGAGATCCCAAGGACCCTGTAATTACCATCCCCCTGAGGTAAACGTGAGCCACACAATGAGGAAAGATGAGATGATAAAGGGAAGGAAAGAAAAAAAGAGAAAGAAAAAGAAAGAGAAAAAAGAAAACAGAATCTGGAATTTACTACCCAAGGCCAAAGACGACTTTACCCGATACAGCAAAGAGAGAAAGAAAAAATATCCCCCAGACCAGTTTGTGAGGACACAGACGTAAGAAGACACAGAAAGATAATAAGGTAAACCAATACAACGTTTTCTTTATCCTACACACACACACCATCTTCGCCCGCCTCTTGTTTATTTACGTCCTGCACTTCGTTTTCCTTCTGACTTGCCTCTTGTTTATTTACGTCCTACACTCCGTTTTCCTTTTCACTTGCCTCTTTGTTTATTTACGTCACTTGCCTCTTTGTTTATTTACGTCCTGCACTCCGTTTTCCTTTTCACTTGCCTCTTTGTTTATTTACGTCCTGCACTCCGTTTTCCTTTTCACTTGCCTCTTTGTTTATTTACGTCCTGCACTCCGTTTTCCTTTTCACTTGCCTCTTTGTTTATTTACGTCCTGCACTCCGTTTTCCTTTTCACTTGCCTCTTTGTTTATCTACGTCCTGCACTCCGTTTTCCTTTTCACTTGCCTCTTTGTTTATTTACGTCCTGCACTCCATTTTCCCTCTCACTTGCCTCTTGTTTATTTACATCCTACACCCCATTTTCTTTGCCCTACACATCAACTTCACTCATATTCTGTTTACATCCTACACTCCATTTTCTTTATCCTACACACTATCCTCACTCGCCTCTTGTTAATCTATATCCTACATTCCATTTTCTTTATCCTACACACCATCTTCGCCCACTGCTCACTGACAGCCTACACATCGTCAAATCAGATCACTCTAACACATTCTATTCCAAACCTTAGAAACCCATTTACCCATTTCCTTTTACAGCATCCTTTCCTTTATGTCCATTCCAGAGTAGTTTTTCTCCCTCTTCTATACCCTTTCCTTTCCTTCCATACTAATCTCTTTCCCTTTATATTTTCCATTCCTTATGAACCCCTTTCCTTTTGCTATTTTTCTCCCTTTCCTTCCATTCTATTCCCTTTTCCCAGCATCATCCACAACTAGCCCCCCCCCCTCTCTCTTCCCCTCCCCAGACCACGCCTCCCCCTCTCTCCATCCCTGACTCCCCTCTTTCTCCACCCATCACGCAGAGCACCTCCTCCACTCCGTCTCCCATCACCTACTCGTCCAATGTCTCTCCCATTCTCCATCCCACCCGCACTCCCATCACGTTTGTGACTGTCATCCTCTTCACTGTGGTCCTCCCACAACACCCTCTCTCTCTCTCTCTCTCTCTCTCTCTCTCTCTCTCTCTCTCTCATAACCATCACCACCCCTTCCTTAAACCTCTTTCTCACACCTTTGCAGCATTTCTCCATTGATCTCCCCTCTCCATTCTCTCTCTCTCTCTCTCTCTCTCTCTCTCTCTCTCTCTCTCTCTCTCTCTCTCGTCTGACTGACCCTCTACACTCCCCGTTCCATCTCTCTCCCTCCCTAAATCAGTCTCTCTTACCTCCTGAAGGGCTTCGCATTAGCCACGCTCACTACCGCCTCTCCCGAACCACACCTCTCTCTCTCTCTCTCTCTCTCTCTCTCTCTCTCTCTCTCTCTCTCTCTCTCTCTCTCTCTCTCTCAATAATCAACTCTCTTCTCTTCCCCCTTCGCCAATCTCTTTCTACTCCCATTCACGCATCTAAATCTGTCTCTCTTCCATATCCTAATAATTACATCTCTCTCTCTCTCTCTCTCTCTCTCTCTCTCTCTCTCTCTCTACTCCTCTTCCCCTTCTTCTTCTTCCTCTTCCTCCTCTCCCACCTATCTAAACCGTCCCTCCCAGACCATCTCCTTTCTGGAAACAACCTCCCCTACCCTCTCCCATACCTTCCACACCCCCTTCCCCTTCTTCCCACCCAACCCTCGAGTACCATGGGGTAAGGGAGAGTGGGGGACCTGGGGTTGGGGTTGGGGGGATGATTACGTTACTGGCCAAGCCCCTCTCGCTCGCTCCCCTCCCCACACAGCATCCTCCCCAAGTATAGCGGGGACACATAGATTCATCGAAGCCGTGACACCCTTCAAGGTGCCCCCCCTCTCAGAGTGGGGCCCCCACGCCCCTAAAACATGGCCGGGCGCTTGCATGAATCACGCCCGCTTCATGTGTGGTTCAGAGGCGCCGCCCCCCCAACCCATCCTCCCTTCCCCCACACAAGAGGCACCGCTACAACCTTCCCCCCCTCCTCCTCCCCCCACCTCCCCCCCACCCAACACCACTCCGGACGCCGCCACCTGATCTTATCTATGATCCTCCCTCCTCCTCCTCCTCTTCTCCTCCTCCTACTCCTCCTCCCTTCTTCCTCCTCCTCCTACTCCTTCTTCCTCCCTCATCCTCCCACCACCACCTACCTTCCCCCACCCCCACACCTTATCTGGTATCACCTCTCCCATCAATCTATTTTCTGATGGCGGATGCTCTCTCTCTCTCTCTCTCTCTCTCTCTCTCTCTCTCTCTCTCTCTCTCTATCACACACCTTTATCGTCCCCCCCCCTCTTGTCACTCTCCCTTCCCCAGCCAATCCTCACCTCTTCCACTACACCGCCACCTCACTCGCCTCTCACCTCACCTCTCACCTCTCTCTCTCTCTCTCTCTACCAGCCACTCTCATTACGCCTCTGCTTCCTTCCAAAATACCACCATTTTTCACCTTGCGCTTCCTCACCCGCGTCTGTTTTGCGGGACAAAACAAGATCCTGGCGCGCGCGCGCGCGCGCGAGGGAAATTATTCGCGGGTTCGAGAGAAATTGATAAACGTGGCGGGGGGGAGGAGGAGGGGGGGGAGACTGTTAGCGGGGGGTGTGTGGGGGGGGCAGGAAAACAGCAAGGATTGGCGGGAGATGGGAGGGAGGGGGGGGGGAAATTATTGGATACTATTTACAACAGTTCGAAAAATTGTTGTCCAACTGGGATGGTGCCACCAGGGAATGGTGGGTGAAATTGTTAGATGGCACAGAAGCGTTAGATTGGTATGAAATTGTTGGATGGTATGAAACATATAACAGTGGTTGTGAGAAATTGTTAGATGGCATAGAAGCGTTAGATGGTATGAAATTGTTGGATGGTATGAAACATGTAACAGTGGTTGTGAGAAATTGTTAGATGGCACAGAAGCGTTAGACGGTATGAAATTGTTAGATGGTGTGCAACATATAACAGTGGTTGTGAGAAATTGTTAGATGGCATAGAAGCGTTAGACGGTATGAAATTGTTAGATGGTATGCAACATATGACACTGGTTGTGAGAAATTGTTAGATGGCATAGAAGCGTTAGATGGTATGAAATTGTTAGATGGTATGAAACATATAACAGTGGTTGTGAGAAATTGTTAGATGGCATAGAAACGTTAGACGGTATGAAATTGTTAGATGGTATGCAACATATGACACTAGTTGTGAGAAATTGTTAGATGGTATGAAACACTAAGACAATGATTGTGAGAAATTGTTAGACAAGCAAGCAGGATTAACTGGTGCTGAAATTGTTTGATGTGAGGAAACTGTTAAATTGCTGGCGAAGGCAAGATAAATCTATACTTTGCAGGTGAATGTGTTTGGATATCAACACAGTGTGATATTGTTAGCAGTGTGAGAGGACTTTTCGTTAACCTACAATGTGAGAGAACTCTTCGTTAACCTACAATGTGAGAGGACTGTTCGTTAACCTACAATGTGAGAGGACTCTTCGTTAACCTACAATGTGAGAGGACTCTTCGTTAACCTACAATGTGAGAGAACTCTTCGTTAACCTACAATGTGAGAGGACTGTTCGTTAACCTACAATGTGAGAGGACTGTTCGTTAACCTACAATGTGAGAGGACTGTTCGTTAACCTACAATGTGAGAGGACTGTTCGTTAACCTAAAATGTGAGAGGACTGTTCGTTAACCTACAATGTGAGAGAACTCTTCGTTAACCTACAATGTGAGAGGACTGTTCGTTAACCTACAATGTGAGAGGACTGTTCGTTAACCTACAATGTGAGAGGACTGTTCGTTAACCTAAAATGTGAGAGGAATGTTCGTTAACCTACAATGTGAGAGGACTGTTCGTTAACCTACAATGTGAGAGGACTCTTCGTTAACCTACAATGTGAGAGGACTGTT
>NC_092287.1:8325296-8337796 GCF_036320965.1 Panulirus ornatus
GTTATGGCTCTCCCTTCCTTCTCCCGGCGAGATGTTGTCATAGGAACAGATATTTCGGCGCGTGAGGCAATTACACACACACACACACACACACACGTGGGTTGGGATAAACCGTGCCGTACCCCCCCCTCCCCCAGCAAGACGGTGGGGAGGTGAGAGGAGGGGGAAAGGGGGGGGAGAGGAAGGGGTGAGGGGAGGGGAGGGGTGAGGGGAAGGGGTGAGGGGAAGGAAGGGGGAAGCTTTAAGTGAAGACACCCCCCCCCCCCCCCCCCCCCCCACGAAGATCGTGAGAGGAGGTTTGTGGAAAATGGTGTTAGCGCTCGTCAGACGTGTTGAGGGGGGAGGAGGAAGAGTGAGAAGAACTTTTGAGCACGATAAAGCGACCCTTGAGCACGACGGTACGAACTTTGAGCACGAGGGGATAACCCTTGAGCACGACGGTACGGCCCTTGAGCACAACAGTACAACCCCTGAGCACGAAGGGATAACCCTTGAGCACGGTGGTACGGCCCTTGAGCACGGTGGTACGACCCTTGAACACGGTGGTACGACCCTTGAGCACGGTGGTACGACCCCTGAGCACGGTGGTACGGCCCTTGAGCACGGTGGTACGGCCCTTGAGCACGGTGGTACGGCCCTTGAACACGGTGGTACGGCCCTTGAGCACGGTGGTACGGCCCTTGAGCACGGTGGTACGGCCCTTGAGCACGGTGGTACGGCCCTTGAGCACGGTGGTACGGCCCTTGAACACGGTGGTACGGCCCTTGAGCACGGTGGTACGGCCCTTGAGCACGGTGGTACGGCCCTTGAGCACGGTGGTACGACCCTTGAGCACGGTGGTACGACCCTTGAACACGGCAGTATGACCCTTGAGCACGGTGGTACGGCCCTTGAACACGGTGGTATGACCCTTGAACACGATGGTACGGCCCTTACGTACGGTGGTACGACCCTTGAAACAAAGCTTGACGACTCTTGAACACCCCGAAATACGACTGTACGACCCTTGAACATGACAATACAACCCTTGAACACGACGTTACAACACATGACGTACGACTGCACAACCTTTGAAACATGAGAACACAACCCTTGAGCAAAAGGGCCATATGACCCCTTGGGTGAACTAGCTTAACCTTCGACCTCATCCCTTCAGCCCCATGTCGAAAGACCAAGCCATCGAACGAAGACAAACGCAAACGACCGTACGGTCGTTAAAAGAAAATTAATATGATCTAGGTCGGCGATATCTTAAATGTGGTAGAAGACGACAGACGCTCTTCCAGCCGCCCAGATGATGAAGACGAAACGACAGATCACACAGAGCTGGTCAAGACGGCAGAGGAGAGAGGGGGGAAACAAATATTAACGCTGAACACAGATCGAAAACGCCAATCGCACGGGTGTACACTCAACCTCCCACAGACAATGGCAGATTCCACAGGACTAACCACGCAACAGGTCAGAAGGAAGAAAAAAGAGAAAGGTGATGTTAAAATACTTCAAATATAACACGATCTGTAAAATTGCTGAGGAGTGAGGGAGGGGATGGATTAAGTCAAGGAGGTGAAATGACTATCTAAAGGCCCACGAGACACAGGGGAGCCTTACAATGAAAATTCTTACAAGGTGTTTGAATCGTTCCGGCACATACTGGGGCATACACAAGTCTACCCTGAAAGAATGTGTGTATATATGTCTATTTTACTTTTACTGAGCTACATATGTATTTCTGTAAGTACCGGTAGGATGACTTAGCACGGGCGAGTTATTTCTGTTAAGTTTTCCTAAGTAACTGTTATAATCCCAGTTCAAACGCTGGAAAGTTCTATGTCTGTCGCGTTTTCTCAGACAGTTCATGTTCTGTTCTTCAGTTCATGAAGAAGTCGGTATGTTCTACTGTTCATGAACAAGTCTGTATGTTCTTCAGTTCATTGTATAAACCTGTTTATGGTACCTACATGCTTTTCAGCTCATAAAGACTGGACTGACTATATGTTCTCAAGTTCATGAAGAACATTCAACTATGAACGGTGCGTGACTGTTCTTCATGATAACAACCCCCCCTCCACATACATGGCAAGATTACAGCTGTACCAACATGGCTACAACACCTAGATCACATACCCAATGACAAGATGACAGCTGTATCATACTGCAGTACCCTAGATGACACACATACAAAATGAAACTACATAAGACGAGATCACAACTGTATCGTAGAGAGAGAGAGAGAGAGAGAGAGAGAGAGAGAGAGAGAGAGAGAGAGAGAGAGAGAGGGAATTTAACATGGCAAAATTGTAGCTGTAACCCACTAAATGATATATATACATGGCAATATAACAACTGAACCCCATATATATACACGTTGCATGATTGCAGCTGTATCCCTAGATAACATACCCTTAGACACCAAACACAAGGCAACATTACAGCTGTATTGTAAGAGTCCAGCAGCTGTACCTCCATGTAACAAACATACAGCATGGACCCCCCCACCAGCACCCCACCTTAGCTTCTGTACCCACCCACCACCAGCTGCTGTACCTGGCCTTATCAAACCAGCTGTTACAGCGTGACACATTGCATTAGCCTGCTGTACCCACCCATCTGCCCCCACCGGTATGAGGGACTGTCATGTGATAAAACCAGTTCACCCAACTGAATTAATGTCAAAAACTATTAAAGGGGCGAAGCGACATTCCAGGTTTAATAACGGTATTACAATTAACTCCCTTTGAGTCTTTTAATGGAGAGCGGGAATGCAAAATCCCCCTCCATTTTATTATCCAGCAGTCCTGAAATCTAAAATGGTCCCCCATGATTCACCAAATGCTAAAATATATATGTACACACACACACACACACATATATATATATATATATATATATATATATATATATATATATATATATATATATATATACATATATATATGTATATATATATATATATATATATATATATATATATATATATATATATATATATATATATATATATGTATATATACATTGGAAAGGATCACAATTTTGCGCGTGATCAAGATATTCCTATGAGTCCACTGGGAAAATGAAACACGAAAAGTTCCCAAATGCACTTTCGTGTAATAATCACATCATCAGGGGTGACACAAGAGAGAAATATAACAGTCAGTTGATATACATCGAAGAGACATGTTTACCAAATGGCGTCCTAGCTTCGTCTCTTCGATGTATATCAACTGACTGTTATATTTCTCTCTTGTGTCTCCCCTGATGATGTGATTATTACACGAAAGTGCACTTGGGAACTTTTCGTGTTTCATTTTCACCGTGGACTCATAGGAATATATACATATATATATATATATATATATATATATATATATATATATATATATATATATATATATATATATATATATATATATATATATATATATATATATTAAGGACAGGGATTGGCCTGGGAGATGATAACTCAACCCCAAATTTTCAGCCTAAAAACTACTCTCTCTCTCTCTCTCTCTCTCTCTCTCTCTCTCCCTCTCTACCTATCTATCAATCTATCAATCTATCTATCTATCTATCTCTCTCTCTCTCTCTCTCTCTCTCTCTCTCTCTCTCTATATATATATATATATATATATATATATATATATATATATATATATAAACACAGATCTATTCATATTACGTACGTTAATGTTAGTAGAGAGAGAGAGAGAGAGAGAGAGAGAGAGAGAGAGAGAGAGAGAGAGAGAGAGAGAGAGAGAGAATTTACATAACATGTGGAGGGGACACGAAAGTTAACACACACACACACACACACACACACACACACACACACACACACACACAATAAGACAAGAGGAAATATAACTTACGCTCACACACCACAATAAACAGACACACATCCTCTCCTCCCCCCCCCCCCCACACACACAACTTGTGAAATATATATAAATCCAACAGAAGCCGCCACCGTGAGAAAGGAAAGAGGGCGTAAATGATATCCACAACAGGAGGCGTTTGGTGGTGGTTGTGGTTGAGAGAGAGAGAGAGAGAGAGAGAGAGAGAGAGAGAGAGAGAGAGAGAGAGAGAGAGAGAGAGAGAGAGAGGAGGCCTTGCGAGGGGAGGGGGGCTCTCTCTTTCTCAAGGGTTGGTGGTCGTGGTGGGGGAGGGGGGGGGTGGAGGCAGGCAGGTGGGTGGAGCAGCAGCCGAGCGGAGCAGAACGGTGGTCAACAACACGTGAAAATGCTGGTGAAGAAAAAAACTTCACCAGAAAACCTAGATTTATGACACGGAGATGAGGATTTACAGCCGGAGTTAGCAGGACAATGTATGATGACTGGAGGAGACGGTGTGGTGGTGGAGACGGCGTGGTGGTGGAGACGGTGTGGTGGTGGAGAAGGAGTGGTGGGTGGAGACGGTGTGGTGGGTGGAGGAGTGGTGGTGGAGACGGTGTGGTGGTGGAGACGGTGTGGTGGGTGGAGACGGTGTGGTGGGTGGAGACGGTGTGGTGGGTGGAGACGGTGTGGTGGTGGAGACGGTGTGGTGGTGGAGACGGTGTGGTGGTGGAGATGGTGTGGTGGTGGAGGAGAGGTGGTAGAGACGGCGTGGTGGGTGGAGACGGTGTGGTGGTGGAGACGGTGTGGTGGTGGAGACAGAGTGATGGGTGGAGACGTTGTGGTGGTGGAGATGGTGTGGTGGTGGAGACAGAGTGGTGGGTGGAGACGGTGTGGTGGTGGAGACAGAGTGGTGGGTGGAGACGGTGTGGTGGGTGGAGACGGTGTGGTGGTGGAAACGGTGTGGTTGTGGAGACGGAGTGGTGGTGGAGATGGTGTGGTGGGTGGAGAAGGAGTGGTGGGTGGAGACGGTGTGATGGTGGAGACGGTGTGGTGGTGTGGGTGCATGACGGGTGGCCGAAGACTGGTGGTGTGTGAGGGTGGTGGTGTTGGTGTGTGAGGGAGGTGTTGGAGACGGTGTGGATGTTGGTGGGTGGGTGGAGAGGTGTGGGTGCATGACGGATGGCTGAGGCCAGGTGGTGTGGAGACGGTGTGGGTGATGGTGGTGGTGGTGGAGTTGGTGAGAGAGAGAGAGAGAGAGAGAGAGAGAGAGAGAGAGAGAGAGAGAGAGAGAGAGAGAGAGAGAAGGGGGGGAGGGGGTTAGTGGGGCCTCTAAACAAACTGATGTGAAGTTTCGTTTCCTGGTTGTGTGTCTTGCAGGCTCGGGAGAAACACAGGAGCAGCAGTGGGTACCTTCACGTTTAGAGTACTGGTGATGGTGGTGATGGTGGTGATGGTGGTAGTGGTGGTGATGGATGTAGTGATGGTAGTGGTGGTAGTAGTGATGGTAGTGGTGGTGATGGTAGTAGTGGTGATGGATGGTAGTGGTGGTGATGGCAGTGGTAGTGATGGCAGTGGTGGTGATGGTAGTGGTGGTGATAGTAGAAGTGATGGTAGTAGTAGTGATGGTAGTGGTGGTGATGGTAGAAGTGATGGTAGTAGTAGTGATGGTAGTGGTGGTGATGGTAGAAGTGATGGTAGTAGTAGTGATGGCAGTGGTAGTGATGGCAGTGGTGGTGATGGTAGTGGTGGTGATGGTAGAAGTGATGGTAGTAGTAGTGATGGCAGTGGTGGTGATGGTAGAAGTGATGGTAGTAGTAGTGATGGCAGTGGTGGTGATGGTAGAAGTGATGGTAGTAGTAGTGATGGTAGTGGTGGTGATGGTAGTGATGGTAGTAGTAGTGATGGTAGTGGTGGTGATGGTAGTAGTAGTGATGGCAGTGGTGGTGATGGTAGAAGTGATGGTAGTAGTAGTGATGGTAGTGGTGGTGATGGTAGAAGTGATGGTAGTAGTAGTGATGGCAGTGGTGGTGATGGTAGTGGTGGTGATGGTAGTGGTGGTGATGGTAGAAGTGATGGTAGTAGTAGTGATGGTAGTGGTGGTGATGGTAGAAGTGATGGTAGTAGTAGTGATGGTAGTGGTGGTGATGGTAGAAGTGATGGTAGTATAGTAGTGATGGCAGTGGTGGTGATGATGGTATATAGTGATGGCAGGGTGGTGCTGGTAGAAGTGATGGTAGAAAAAAGGAAGGTAGTGGTGGGAGGGTAGTGGGGGAGGGTAGAAGTGATGGTAATGGGGGTTTAAGGTAATAGAAGTAATAGAGTGTGGCAGAGGTGGATGGTATTAGTGATGGCATGGATTGATGGTAGAAGTAAAGGAAAGAAAGAAGTATGGAGGTTGTGAGGTAGAAGTAAAGGTAGAAGTAGTGATGGCAGGGTGGTGATGGTAGTAGTGATGGTAGTGGTGGTGATGGTAGAAGTGATGGTAGTAGTATTGAAGGTCGAGGTGGTGATGGTAGAGTGCATGGTATAGTAGTGTGGCAGTGGTGGTGAGGAGAAGAGATGGTATGTAGTGAGGCAGTGGTGGTGATGGTAGTAAGTGATGGCAGTGGTGGTGATGGTAGAAGTGATGGTAGTAGTAGTGATGGCAGTGGTGGTGATGGTAGTGGTGGTGATGGTAGAAGTGATGGTAGTAGTAGTGATGGTAGTGGTGGTGATGGTAGAAGTGATGGTAGTAGTAGTGATGGTAGTGGTGGTGATGGTAGAAGTGATGGTAGTAGTAGTGATGGTAGTGGTGGTGATGGTAGTGGTGGTGATGGTAGAAGTGATGGTAGTAGTAGTGATGGTAGTGGTGGTGATGGTAGTAGTAGTGATGGCAGTGGTGGTGATGGTAGAAGTGATGGTAGTAGTAGTGATGGTAGTGGTGGTGATGGTAGAAGTGATGGTAGTAGTAGTGATGGCAGTGGTGGTGATGGTAGAAGTGATGGTAGTAGTAGTGATGGCAGTGGTGGTGATGGTAGTAGTGATGGCAGTGGTGGTGATGGTAGAAGTGATGGTAGTAGTAGTGATGGCAGTGGTGGTGATGGTAGTGGTGGTGATGGTAGAAGTGATGGTAGTAGTAGTGATGGTAGTGGTGGTGATGGTAGAAGTGATGGTAGTAGTAGTGATGGTAGTGGTGGTGATGGTAGAAGTGATGGTAGTAGTAGTGATGGTAGTGGTGGTGATGGTAGTAGTAGTGATGGCAGTGGTGGTGATGGTAGAAGTGATGGTAGTAGTAGTGATGGTAGTGGTGGTGATGGTAGAAGTGATGGTAGTAGTAGTGATGGCAGTGGTGGTGATGGTAGAAGTGATGGTAGTAGTAGTGATGGTAGTGGTGGTGATGGTAGAAGTGATGGTAGTAGTAGTGATGGCAGTGGTGGTGATGGTAGTAGTGATGGCAGTGGTGGTGATGGTAGAAGTGATGGTAGAAGTAGTGATGGCAGTGGTGGTGATGGTAGTGGTGGTGATGGTAGAAGTGATGGTAGTAGTAGTGATGGCAGTGGTGGTGATGGTAGAAGTGATGGTAGTAGTAGTGATGGCAGTGGTGGTGATGGTAGTAGTGATGGTAGTAGTAGTGATGGCAGTGGTGGTGATGGTAGAAGTGATGGTAGTAGTAGTGATGGCAGTGGTGGTGATGGTAGAAGTGATGGTAGTAGTAGTGATGGTAGTGGTGGTGATGGTAGTAGTAGTGATGGCAGTGGTGGTGATGGTAGTAGTGATGGTAGTAGTAGTGATGGCAGTGGTGGTGATGGTAGAAGTGATGGTAGTAGTAGTGATGGCAGTGGTGGTGATGGTAGAAGTGATGGTAGTAGTAGTGATGGCAGTGGTGGTGATGGTAGAAGTGATGGTAGTAGTAGTGATGGTAGTGGTGGTGATGGTAGAAGTGATGGTAGTAGTAGTGATGGCAGTGGTGGTGATGGTAGAAGTGATGGTAGTAGTAGTGATGGTAGTGGTGGTGATGGTAGAAGTGATGGTAGTAGTAGTGATGGTAGTGGTGGTGATGGTAGAAGTGATGGTAGTAGTAGTGATGGTAGTGGTGGTGATGGTAGTAGTAGTGATGGCAGTGGTGGTGATGGTAGAAGTGATGGTAGTAGTAGTGATGGTAGTGGTGGTGATGGTAGAAGTGATGGTAGTAGTAGTGATGGCAGTGGTGGTGATGGTAGAAGTGATGGTAGTAGTAGTGATGGTAGTGGTGGTGATGGTAGAAGTGATGGTAGTAGTAGTGATGGTAGTGGTGGTGATGGTAGAAGTGATGGTAGTAGTAGTGATGGCAGTGGTGGTGATGGTAGTAGTGATGGCAGTGGTGGTGATGGTAGAAGTGATGGTAGAAGTAGTGATGGCAGTGGTGGTGATGGTAGTAGTGATGGTGATGGTAGTTGTGGTGGTGACTGGTGATGGTGGTGGTGAGGGCAGACAGTGTTGCTGTGGCGGTGATGGTGATGGTGGTGGTGATGGTGGTGGTGATGGTGGTGGTGTTGGTGATAACACCTGACAACACCCAGGGGCCTCACTGGTGTCGTGGTTAGCGATAATGACGGTGGGTCGGCACGGGTCCCAGCACAGGTTCGAATCCCGGGCGCGGCAGTCGGGCCCACACGCAACCCTGGTGTTCCTCCTCCCGTGTGTGTGTGTGTGTGTGTGTGTGTGTGTGTGTGTGTGTGTGTGTGTGTGTGTGTGATGAAGCGGATGACCCACCCACCAGTCTGTCACCCAGGTCAGAAGTGTCCACCCTGGGAGAGAGGTCACGGCCCTCATGACCCCGGAAGAGAGAGAGAGAGAGAGAGAGAGAGAGAGAGAGAGAGAGAGAGAGAGAGAGAGAGAGAGAGAGAGGTCACGAGCCTCATGACCCTGGGAGAGAGTTCACGACCCTCATGACCCTGGGAGAGAGAGTTCACGACCCTCATGACCCTGGGAGAGAGGGGCGCCCCAGGCAGGTCCCGGTAATCAGACCCCCGCGTTATTCCTCGAGCCCGGGGCGACGGCGTGAGTGAGTGAGCTCCTTCACCACGACCCGTCAGCCCTACAGACACACACACACACACACACACACACACACGTATACACACACACTCACACACACACACTCACACACACACACACATCTCCCACAGTAATCTTACACCCCCACCCCCCAGTCTGCAGGCAAAGGCAAAGGCAGAGGAGGAGGAGGAGGAGGAGGAGGAGGAGGAGGAGGAGGAAGAGGAGAAGGAGGAGGAGCAGTAGGAGGAGGAGAAGGAGGAGGAGGAATAGGAGGAGAAGGAGGAGGAGGAGGAGGAGGAGGAGGAGGAGAAGGAGGAGGAGGAGTGGGAGGAGGGAGGGATGGAACGAACTTTTTTCCCCCTGGCTTATTTCACTGACGCAATTTCTCATTTCCAGCATATCCACCCTCCTGCGCACAACTCTATCCATAGCCCACGCCTCGCAGCCATACAACATTGTTGGAACCACTATTCCTTCAAACATACCCATTTTTGCTTTCCGAGATAATGTTCTCGAAGAACATTATCTAACACATTCTTCAAGGCTCCCAGAATTTTCGCCCCCTCCCCCACCCTATGATTCAATTCCGCTTTCATGGTTCCATCCGCTGCCAGATCCACTCCCAGATATCTAAAACACTTTACTTCCTCCAGTTTTTCTCAATTCAAACTTACCTCCCAATTAACTTGACCCTCAACCCTACTGTACCTAATAACCTTGCTCTTATTCACATTTACTCTTAACTTTCTTCTTTCACACACTTTACCAAACTCAGTCACCAGCTTCTGCAGTTTCTCACATGAATCAGCCACCAGCGCTGTATCATCAGCGAACAACAACTGACTCACTTCCCAAGCTCTCTCATCCCCAACAGACTGCATACATGCCCCTCTTTCCAAAACTCTTGCATTCACCTCCCTAACAACCCCATCCATAAACAAATTAAACAACCATGGAGACATCACACACCCCTGCCGCAAACCTACATTCACTGAGAACCAATCACTTTCCTCTCTTCCTACACGTGCACATGCCTTACATCCTCGATAAAAACTTTTCACTGCTTCTAACAACTTGCCTCCCACACCATATATTCTTAGTACCTTCCACAGAGCATCTCTATCAGCTCTTATCATATGCCTTCTCCAGATCCACAAATGCTACATACAAATCCATTTGCTTTTCTAAGTATTTCTCACATACATTCTTCAAAGCAAACACCTGATCCACACATCCTCTACCACTTCTGAAACCACACTGCTCTTCCCCAATCTGATGCTCTGTACATGCCTTCACCCTCTCAATCAATACCCTCCCATATAATTTACCAGGAATACTCAAAAAACTTAAATCAGGTACCTCACCATGAATCATATATGCATTAAATAACCTTATCAACCAGTCAACAATACAGTCACCCCCTTTTTTTTATAAATTCCACTGCAATACCATCCAAACCTGCTGCCTTGCCAACTTTCATCTTCCGCAAAGCTTTTACTACCTCTTCTCTGTTTACCAAATCATTTTCCCTAACCCTCTCACTTTGCACACCACCTCGACCAAAACACCCTATATCTGCCACTCTATCATCAAACACATTCAACAAACCTTCAAAATACTCACTCCATCTCCTTCTCACATCACCACTACTTGTTATCACCTCCCCATTTGCGCCCTTCACTGAAGTTCCCATTTGCTCCCTTGTCTTACGCACTTTATTTACCTCCTTCCAGAACATCTTTTTATTCTCCCTAAAATTTAATGATACTCTCTCACCCCAACTCTCATTTGCCCTCTTTTTCACCTCTTGCTCCTTTCTCTTGACCTCCTGTCTCTTTCTTTTATACATCTCCCACTCATTTGCATTTTTTCCCTGCAAAAATCGTCCAAATGCCTCTCTCTTCTCTTTCACTAATAATCTTACTTCTTCATCCCACCACTCACTACCCTTTCTAATCAACCCACCTCCCACGCTTCTCATGTCACAAGCATCTTTTGCGCAAGCCATCACTGCTTCCCTAAATACATCCCATTCCTCCCCCACTCCATATATATATATATATATATATATATATATATATATATATATACATATATATATCACAGGCCTACAAAAGACGCTCAGAACGGTAAAAAAAAAAAAAGGGGGACGATACAAAATCACACACGACCAATATATTAAATAAACTCCTGTACAGCAAGACGCACGCACGCACGCACGACCCATCCCCCCGTCCCTATGACATATGCTCACAAAGCAACAAGCACATAATGTGTGGGGGGGGTGGGCGTAGGTTGGGATGGGGATGGGGAGTTGGGATGGGGATGGGACATGCCGTAGATTATTCCAGTGAATAAAAATGTGGGATTAGAGTCATAAAGTGAGGGAGATATTGGCCGAAGGACATGCATATGTATGAGTAGCGGGTGGGTGGGGAAGGATGTGAGGGTGGGAGGGGAAGGGAGTGAGGGAGGGAGGGGAAGGGAGGGAAAGAGGAGAGGCTAGTAGAGTAGTACAGTAACGGCAGGAAAGAAGGGAGGGGAGAGAGAGAGAGAGAGAGAGAGAGAGAGAGAGAGAGAGAGAGAGAGAGAGAGAGAGAGAGAGAGAGAGGGGAAGAAGAGGAGGAAGTAGCACAGGACGGATACAGGAAGGGGGAAGAAGTGAGGGAGGGAGGGAGAGAGAGACTTGAGGGAGATGGGGAATGGACAGCGAGACAGACAACAGGATGGAGGACGTCAACGGAGGACAGGGACGGGGGATGGACGAGGGTGGGGGGGGTAAAAGTGTTGGAGGAAGGGGGACGGAGGGACGAATCGTCTGTGTGTGTGTGTGTGTGTGTGTGTGTGTGTGTGTGTGTGTGTGGCGGGGGGGGGGGGGGGGGGGACGATCCGTCTTTCGAGAAAGGTATGGCTAATGTGGACAACGGATGAGTGACGTGGCCAACCAAGAGGACGGGAGGTGACGGGACAAGACAAGACCGAGAGCACGGGAGGTGACGGGACAAGACCGAGAGCACGGGAGGTGACGGGACATCAAGAGGACGGGTCATGACGGGACATCAAGAGGACGGGAGGTGACGGGACATCAAGAGGACGGGTCATGACGGGACATCAAGAGGACGGGAGGTGACGGGACATCAAGAGGACGGGAGGTGACGGGACATCAAGAGGACGGGAGGCGACGGGACAAGACCGAGAGGACGGGAGGTGACGGGAGAAGACGGAGAGGACGGGAGGGGAGATGAGAGGTGGAGGGAACCTAATAGGATCAAAGCGACGTCCGAACATGCTCCTCGCGAGCCACTCACCAGTGAAAGAGTTAGGAAATGATGGACAAATTGTCTGAGGAGGACGAGGGAGAGGGAGTCCAGGGAGGGACACGAGGGGGAGGGAGTCCAGGGAGGGACACGAGGGGGAGGGAGTCCTGGGAGGGAACCATGGAGAGGACGAGGGGAGGGAGTCCAGGGAGGGAACCATGGAGAGGACGAGGGGGAGGTAGTCCAGGGTGGGAACCTTGGAGACACGAGGTGGAGGGAGTCCAGGGTGGGAACCATGGAGAGGACGAGGGGAGGGAGTCCAGGGAGGGAGCCTTGGAGACACGAGGTGGAGGGAGTCCAGGGTGGGAACCATGAGTAGGATGAGGGAAGAGAG
>NC_092287.1:8342796-8375296 GCF_036320965.1 Panulirus ornatus
ACACACACACACACACACACACACAATTGAATAGACATGAATTGTGTCAATGAAGACGCCATGTTTAGGGCAAACTAAAGAATCTATGAGTACTATGCTGACACAAGTCTCTTTCGTTGAATATAGAGGACGACATAGACATTAATTATGATCTATTAGCTGATCCTCTTTTTTTTTCCCTTTATCGGGATGTTTGATGATAACTGAAGAGTCTTACAAGTGCATAAAATCAATCCCTTTTATCATCGTATTGAACCCGTTCATTCACCATGCACCGCGACCAAACCGGGCTGTCCTCCGTTCATGTGTCGTACATGGCAAACAACTTAAACACACCTCAATCAACCAACTAAACCCCTACTCATGGTTTTGTTTGCCTCTGAATACGACACGCCTAAGTCCTAACAACCACCCAGAAGCAACCACCCCCTACACTGGCACACATCTTCAAAAGCAGCCTATCCGAACCTAATGCACGATATTAACATAAAAAAAAATCATCCCACGAGATGAAAATACATTACGGCAAAACTTATTTCCCCCTTTGCTTATCTTATTGCCATGTGCGCGCACTCCATAAATTTCAACACACCATTTTACACAACTTCATGCTTCAATGTAAGGTATGATGAATGCAGCCGAAGAAGTTCTGCTCTGCCTTTTGACCATCTCGTCCATTAAAACCTCACCAACATTTTTTTTCATCGTGATTTAAGTATGGATTTTTAACGAGTCTGAACGCCCAGAGGGTTGCCTGATAAGACTGAAGAGTGTAAGGACAGTTTGGGTAAATATTTGGTGATGACATGCATGGACGGGTGGTGAGGTAAAGTGAGATGTGTGTAGATGGATCCCATGAATACGGGTGAGGTTAAATATGTGAGCTGAAATAATTAGGCAGGTTAGGTTAGGTATGTGTGTATATATATACATATATATATATATATATATATATATATATATATATATAGATAGATAGATAGATAGATAGATAGATAGATAGATAAACATAAATAGATATTGGAAAGGATCACAATTTTGCGCATGATCAAGATATTCCTATAGTCCACGGGGAAAATGAAACACGATAAGTTCCCAAGTGCACTTTCGTGTAATAATCACATCATCAGGGGAGACACAAGAGAGAAATATATGTCATTTGATATACATCGGAAAGACGAAGCTAGGACGCCATTTGGTAAACATGCGATTGTCCAAGACATTGTATATCAACTGACTTATATTTCTCTCTTGTGTCTCCCTTGATGATGTGATTATCACACGAAAGTGCACTTGGGAACTTATTGTTTCATTTTCCCCGTGGACTCATAGGAATATCTTGATCACGCGCAAAATTGTGATCCTTTCCAATATATATATATATATATATATATATATATATATATATATATATATATATATATATATATATATATATACTTTTATCTCAGAACCACTCTACAATTTTCCTGTCTTGTAGTCTTCAAATTACATAATCATTTTTTTACAATAGCAAACGAATATGTGTACAAATGAATACGGTCGATGTGAGACACGTTGATATATACTACTCTGGTCCGGAAAACTTTGGATACCCTAACACACACATCTTACGTAGCTCACCATACCTTACCTACCTTAATCTATCCGGTCTAACTTAATTTTGAATAGCCTAACTTACACATCTTACGTAGCTCACCATACCTTCCCTACCTTAATCTATCCAGTCTAACTTAATTTTGAATAGCCTAACACACACGTCTTACGCAGCTCACCATACCTTCCCTACCTTAATCTATCCAGTCTAACTTAATTTTGAATAGCCTAACTTACACACACATCTTACGCAGCTCACCATACCTTATCTACCTTAATCTATCCAGTCTACCTTAATTTTGGATAGCCTAATCTATCCAGCCTACCTTAATTTTGAATAGCCTAACACACACATCTTACGAAGCTCACCATACCTTACCTACCTTAATCTATCCAGTCTAACTTAATTTTGAATACCCTAACTTACACATCTTACGCAGCTCACCATACCTTACCTAACTTAATCTATTCAGTCTAACTTAATTTTGGATAGCCTAACTTACACATCTTACGTAGCTCACCATACCTTACCTACCTTAATCTATCCGGTCTAACTTAATTTTGAATAGCCTAACTTACACATCTTACGTAGCTCACCATACCTTCCCTACCTTAATCTATCCGGTCTAACTTAATTTTGAATAGCCTAACTTACACATCTTACGTAGCTCACCATACCTTACCTACCTTAATCTATCCAGTCTACCTTAATTTTGGATAGCCTAAGCTATCCAGCCTACCTTAATTTTGAATAGACTAACACACATCTTACGCAGCTCACCATACCTTCCCTACCTTAATCTATCCAGTCTAACTTAATTTGAATAACCTAACTTACACATCTTACGCAGCTCACCATACCTTCCCTACCTTAATATATCTAATCTAACTTAATTTTGAATAGCCTAACACACACATCTTACGCAGCTCACCATACCTTCCCTACCTTAATCTATACGGTCTAACTTAATTTTGAATAGCCTAACTTACACATTTTACGTAGCTCACCATACCTTACCTACCTTAATCTATCCAGTCTAACTTAATTTGAATAACCTAACTTACACATCTTACGCAGTTCACCATACCTTCCCTACCTTAATCTATCTAATCTAACTTGATTCATTCTACGAGAGGCCAGCATGACAGACGTTTACATCTTTAAAACATCCACAAAACTTCCCCGATTTTCGTAATAGAATAACAACTGGACTGGGGGCAACGTTTACACAAAAAAAAAACTATTACAGAACGAAAGATTTTCAGAAAATCGCAACATTATCGAAATATGAAACACGAACATTTTTGTACAAGCCGAGTGTGGCAAGACGACAAGACCTCACATTAAAAAGGGGGGGGCCGGGCTTGTAATCACATATCTAATAAGACATTACATGGGATTATTATAATGAGGCTTCAGCGCTAATGACATCAAAATAGAAGTACACTTAAAAAGATAATGGTTCTGCCACCGGTTAGAACACAGCTGGAGGCCTTTTTGAAAAGGTCGTGGATGCAGGTCAATGTTTCAGGTCACCCAGCAATCCAGTTTGGGATGGGTGCCATCTGTGTGACCTGGTTAAGCTAGGGAGTCTACACAGGGTTAATTACACACACGTGCGTTGTTAAGTTAGCTCCCCAAATTGATCACGCGGTTATGGTCAGGTAGTTCTGAGAGTCTAATGGAGCTAATGTAGTCCCATTATTTATGTGTGGTTAAGCAGTTTGGGTTGGGTGCAGTTAGCTGGATGGTAGCTGTTAGGTTTGCCTGGTTCAATTTTGTTAGGTTACGTTTAAGGACGTATCCCACAGGTAAAACGGGTCACACGTTTTCATGATACAGCACAAGAGAAAAACGCAAAATGAATAAATAAAAATCAAGAAACAATATAACTGGCTCCACTGATGTGAAATAATTTGAAGCAATTATTGATAACAATAACTAACTCTAATGTTATTGACCAAGAAGTCGTCATTGTAATACGTAAACCACAAACTGGTATTTTTTTTCCACAATGATACGTAAGTTTGGGCTAGGTTTGGCTTCGTTATGGAAGAATAATCCCACTCGCTATAAACTTACTAGTGATTCACAATTGATTAATGACGGGGCAACCACTCATTCGTGCTTATATATATAACAACCACTTAGACTCGAACTTTCAATTGACTTATTTTCTATCAACGGCGAATCTAAGCGTACATGTCAGCTAAGAGTTACGCTTAAACTTTCTATAAGAACACTAAGTGTTGACTCTGTATTGCTTATATAAAGTCTAACTAACTTCCCCACAGCGTACATGTCAGCTGTGAGTTACGCTTAAACTTTCTATAACAACACTGTAAGTGCTGACTCTCGCATTGCTTATATAACTTCTAACTAATTTCCCCCACAGCATTTCCTCGAAATATGTACCTTTCTCCAACTTTAAAAAAGTTAGGCGACTGACCAACGAACCCATTGTTTACGTGGCCATCTTTAAGATGGGGCTCTACTGGCCTACTCTTACAACCATCATTATTAACCTTCAAAATAATATGTGTCTTACCTCATCCCATCTGCCGATGAGGAGAGCAGTCCACCGTGGGATACATCCAGCTCACGGAGAGATAAAACTCACGTAGAAAAACACACCGCGCATTACGTGGGGGAGGAGGACTCAATCACCACCATTTCAGGTCAACTCGCGGAGTGATACATAAAATGATGGTGTCCGAACGCCGTGCCCTCTCAAAGGAATCTACTTTTTTTTATAGAATATTGATACCTTTTCATATTTCATGAATATATGAATGAATTAACGTTGAGATTTAAAATTCAATTAGTTTACAAAAAATAAAAATCAAAGGCATAAGAATATGAATACTTTACATTTGACATTTTTTTTTACGTAAAAATACAGCAAACATATTCGAACGCGTTGTTACCCAGCGAACGACGCACACTCAAGAATGCCCGCGAAATATAAAACCTCATCTAAATACCTCATATAAATATATATATATATATATATATATATATATATATATATATATATATATATATATATATATATATATAGTTCATATACAGGGAGGACTTGATTAAAAAAACCTGAAAACTAAAAACATTCTGCATTTCTCATTTGACTGGTTAGTTTTTCATACTTAGTCAAATGACAGTTCCTTATTACTTCCTCTGTATTTCTTCTGGTTTAATTATCACACGTTAAGCCTTTCCTTATCATCTAAAATAAATAAGCAACCAGTAGACAATAAATTTTTGATCCACGTATTTCATAACAGTATTATTTAGATGATAATGATAAAGGCTAAATTATCTATCATTATCTATCTTACCATGAACGTTTCTTTATAATCTACAATAAACATGCATCCACGAGAGACAACAGACATAAATCAGACATACGAATATAGCATAAACATGTACACCAAGATACTAGTCAAAATGGTCACACTTGACAGTTCCTATCGTCATACTTTGGACTCTCTCTCTCGTGTTCCAAACCAGTAGTTTGCAAATCGGTCACCCGAGCACTTCTTCCAGCCCCCTCCCCCTTTCCCAATCGCTGTTCACCCCCCCAAAGTCCCGCCCATTCCATGCATTGTTGGAAGGAGAGGTAAAGGGAAGGAAGGAGGTAAAGGGAGGGGAAAGGGCGCGCCAAGTTCACCTGGACGGAAGCCATTAAGGGCAATATAATTTACTCGACTGAACCATATCTTCTTACGGGGCATCATCTGCTACTTCTTCAGTTCTCAGTACCAGGTCCCTTAACAACCCTACTGCAATTCTGATTATACAATCATGATGGCACAAGTTTAGGAAAGCAAGCTTTTTACGTACTTCCTATGACCCATATAATGGCTGATTTGAATCATCATGTGTGTGTGTGTGTGTGTGTGTGTGGGGCGGAGGAATATGTCTCACATTACTTCATTGGTCCGTCCGAGCCTCAATCAACCAATGAAAATCGACCTTTTGTCCTATTTGGTCGGACCCCCCCCCCAAAAAAAAACAATGGCGGCTTCCCATTAGACGGTTGCAAGGCCATATCCGAACCCCGCGAAGTGCGCGGCGAAATAAACAAAATAAATAACCGAAATGAACGAATATTCGAATGAATATTCCACACCACAACAACTCCCGCCTAGACTTGAACACTGTAATTCATTATTACAGGTTTAGGTGTTTCTAAGGGGAAAGGGGGGAAAGGGGACATGAAATTTGCCTTGAATTTGCCTTTAAAAAGGAGTCGAGAGAAAAAGAAAAAAACGCGCGGAGATTTTTTCACCACGTGCAATATTGTTCTTTTCATTTTTTTAAGACAAAAAAAAAAATATGACCGGCCTTTTTTTTCTTTCTTTTTCAAAAAAAAAACCAACATTGTAGCTTAATAAACAGTAGGTGTGGCTGGCCACAGGCAACGCTTGGAAATTAAGTTCGTACAACGAGAGGAGATTTGCCCCTTAAGACTATTGCGTAGCGGCGGCTCTGAGAGAGAGAGAGAGAGAGAGAGAGAGAGAGAGAGAGAGAGAGAGAGAGAGAGAGAGAGAGAGAGAGAGAGAGAGCATCTGTCTCTCAACAAGGTCCAGGGGTTAACTGAGCCAACATCGCTGGCTTCGGGGAGAGGGAGGGAGGTGGGGATGTCGACAGTGTTGCCAAACATCGTACAGTGTCATAGTGTCGTCTTTTTTTTTTTCTTTTTAAGTGTTTACAATTGTTTGTGTCACGGTTCGATACCTGTGACTGTTTACGGCTGTTTGTGTCACCGTTTCATACTTTAATACTTTTATACTTTTAAGTCAGTTAAATTCTTATTAATGTTGTAAGTTGTTTTAGTCAGCGTCAATGTTCCGTAGTTGCTCGAGTCTGTCTTATGCAAGCTCTCGTAACTGAACGATTCATTTTAAGACTTAATTTACTGTACAGATATATATAACTAGTTTCATACCGGGTTAACTCAATGGAAAACAACAAGTGCTTTAGTATAATACATCGCACTACCTTGGGGGGGTCCTGCAGCGCTCAGGAAGCTAGCCAAGTCCACCATATATACATAAATGAATATAGTGCACATGAACGCGCACTTCCATATAACATACAAACTTCTTACAGCCGAGATCGAACCCGGGACCCCTGCGTGGCAGGCGGGAGCGATCCCAGCCTGGCGGTAGCGCTCTCGCCTGCCACGCACGGGTCCCGGGTTCGATCCTGGCTGTAGGAGGTTGTTTGATATATGTATATATATATATATATATATATATATATATATATATATATATATATATATATATATATTCTCTGATGACGTTAGTGCTATAAGATCCGTCCCGTAACATGGGTGACATTACTGACCTGACCCCAATTTCCCGTCGCGTAACTGACCTTCATACCAGTCTCAGCCATGTGATTTTTGTTATTCCAGCCGGAATAACTGGCCAATTAACCCTTAACTGCCTTTTGAATAACCGTTGGTCTCGAGCATCCCCCGTGGGTGAGGGTGGGGAGGGAGTGAGGGAGGAGGGAGGTCCTCACGATGAGGTGATCAGAGACAGAAATGAGGGGGTGATGATGAGGATTCCGAGAGAGAGAGAGAGGAGGGTGGAGGTGAGGTGAGCCAAGGGAAGGGGGAGGAGGGGAAGCAGCACCTCCTCCTCCTCCTCCTCCTCCTCCTCCTCCTCCTCCTGTCCCCAGCCACGGGGAAGGGGATGGTGTGTGGAGGGTGGAGGAGCACCTCTCCCCCCCAGTCACTCTCCCGGGACACAGGAACCCATCAGCTGTGTCCACAGCGCCCACTTACTGAGTCACTGGCGCTAGGGAGAGGGGCAGGGAGAGAGGAGAGGAGAGGAGAGCCTCTACTGCAAGGAGGGTCGGCGGCTCTTGTGAGAGGAGGGCGGGAGGAGAGCAAGCAGAAGGCAGGAGGGAGAGGGAGAGGAAGACACACCGTCCGGTGTGTTGGTTTGTTGTGAGTGGGAGGGAGAGAGGGTGGGTGTCTGGCCGACCCCTTGGTGGTGAGAGGGAAAGGCTGGCGTGTTTCACGTGTGAGGTGAGCATGGCCGATGACGGGGTCATGACTCTCTCTCTCTCTCTCTCTCTCTCTCTCTCTCTCTCTCTCTCTCTCTCTACTCTACTCTACTCTCCCCCTCCCTCCCTCCCTTCCTCCCTGCCCCTCACAACTCCTCACTGTTAACACTTCACCATTTATTCCACTCGTGCCAACAACTTTTAATGTGTTTATAATGAAATTATTTACGAGTTTGATAATTTTCCTCGTGTGTGGGAGTTATGACGTGAATGGCGCCGTAAAGTTTTGCTGGTATATTTCGTGAAACTAGAAACACATTTTTATCGCTTGATTATTCAAATTGGTGACAACACTAATACTGAAACGCTTTGATATATATATATATATATATATATATATATATATATATATATATATATATATATATATATATATATATACACCTCGCTGAACCATGCGATAGCGATGATGTTTACATGTGGGACGTGGTAGCGACAGGAATCGATGAATGCAGGCAAGTATGAACATGTGTATGTAAGTAATGTCTGCGTACGTGTATGTGTATGTATGCATATGTTGATATGTATATGTGTGTATATGTGCGAATGTGAGCGTCTCTCTCTCTCTCTCTCTCTCTCTATATATATATATATATATATATATATATATATATATATATATATATATATATATATATATATATATATATATACATATATGAGCGGATGGGCCAGTCTTCGTCTGTTTCTTGGCGCTACCTCTTTGACGCGGGAAACAGCGATTAAGTATAATGAATAATATATATATATATATATATAACGTGGAAGCTACTTCTGCAGCACCCAGGGGCCTCAGACCATCCTCCCTTCCTCCCTCCTCCTGAACACCACCTCTCTCTCCCTCCTCACCACAGCATCATCATGTCTCTCAGGAACCCTCACAGGACTTAGGCTTTGCCTCTCCTGTTCGGCGTCCACGATCTTAGGGACCTCTATCGGGTACGACCCACGGACGCCACGACCAGGCCGTGGGTCGTACCGTCGTGGTCAGAGGGTACAGTACCGTCGTCTTCATCGGGTCGTACCGTCGGTGCGAACGTGGCAGGACTGACGGGCGTCCGGGGTACATTTCCTGGCCGTGATGCGATCGCTTCTAAAACGGTTGTCGGAGCGGAGGGCCCCCAGCACCAGACCTGGGATAAATCAAGGCCTCTGCCACTCCCGAGAGAGAGAGAGAGAGAGAGAGAGAGAGAGAGAGAGAGAGAGAGAGAGAGAGAGAGAGAGAGAGCCTTCCACCAGGGACACATAAGCACTCCAGCATCCCTGGGAGGGACACACGCGAAGCATTCCATACCCCAGGGGAACGCCATCAAACAGAGCCGAGACATGGACTCATCCCTCTGCAAACAACGGAGACGGACCCATATACAAAAAAAAAACCACCCTCCCCCTTACCATCCAGATTTTCCAAGGCACTCGGAACACAGATCAAGCCTGATTAGATTTCTTATACCTAAGTGGACGATAACCAGCCGGGGGGGCGGCAGAGCGCAAGGGGTACTCCCTTCACTGGAGTCTCTTACATTGCTTAACGCTGCTCTGTCGCAGAAAGACGCCACAACACATGCCCATGTGAAGGATAAAGACGCCACACACATGCCCATGTGAGAGGTGAAGACGCCACACACATGCCCATGTGAGGGGTGAAGACGCCACACATGCCCATGTGAGGGGTGAAGACGCCACACATGCCCATGTGAGGGGTGAAGACGCCACACATGCCCATGTGTGGGTAGAGGAGACACACCCTGAAGCAGGAAGATAAAAACCCTCGATTACGCCGGTGTACACATCCTTTGGACAAGATGGTCTGGCCCTGCTCAAAACCTCCAGACATCAGAAGGTCGTGCTCAGGGGTCGTACAGTCGTTCTAAAAGGGTGGTGGAGGTGAAAAGAGATGGAGAAGGGGTCGTACCTCCCTCCCTCCCGACTACTACATATGACCACGACCAATTTTCCCTAACCCCCAGTGTCTCATCCACTCCCATGTCTCAGATCTCCCGGGAGCGGGTGGCTAGGTGGGTGTTCGTGCGTTCGCTCGCCCGCCCACCCACCCACCCGTCCCAGTACAACATGGTGCACTGGCAAGTACTTTCTTGGGTGGGAGGTGGTCGGGGTCTGCGAGCAAGGCGTTGCTGCTAGTGAGGTTGCTGCCCTCCTGGAGTGTTGTTCCCATTTGATGAATGATATTATCAGCGTGACAGGCGATGTGATACGGGGCTTATTGCGTGGGACGTACATGATAAGGATAACAAAATCAGTGTCATGATGAAAATGTCCAATTTTTTTTTTTTATCATGTCTGGAGGCTCCCTCTTTCTGACGCCCCAGATTCAAGAACTGACCTCAGACATATATATATATATATATATATATATATATATATATATATATATATATATATATATATATATATATATATGGCATCCTAACCACGTCTCTTCCTTGTAATTTAACTGATTTATATTTCTTTCTTGTGTATCTCCCCTGATGATGTGATTATTACACGAAAGTGCACTTGGGAACTTATCTTGTTTCATTTCTCCGTGCACTCATACGATATATATATATATATATATATATATATATATATATATATATATATATATATAACGTTTGTGTGTGTGTGTGTGTGTGTGTGTGTAAGAAATGCTATTCTAAGCCCCCACGATATCTGATGTCGTCCCCTGAACCGACATGGGGTTTTACGAAACGTCATGATGCCTCTGTATCTGATATGCCACACTAAAGAGAAGAGTCCATGTTTTCCCCCTCCCTCCCTCCCATCAGTGAACCCCCATCGTCTACCCCCCCACTCCAACTCCACCCCCTCCACCCAACACTGCCGTGTTTCGCTGCCCCTCCACCACCAGCGCCAGCAGAAAAGTTGTGGTTCTCCCGAGGCAAGCGACGTTTCGTTCATCACGTTCCGTTCATAACGTTCCGTTCGTAACGTTCCGATCGTAACGTTCCGTTCATCACGTTCCGATCGTAACGTCCCGTTCTTAACGTTCCGTCGTTCATCACGTTCCGTTCATCACGTTCCATTCATAACGTTCCGTTCATAACGTTCCGTTCATAACGTTCCGTTCATCACCTTCCGTTCATAACGTTCCGTTCATCACGTTCCATTCATAACGTTCCGTTCATCACCTTCCGTTCATAACGTTCCGTTCATCACGTTCCATTCATAACGTTCCGTTCATAACGTTCCGTTCATAACGTTCCGTTCATCACCTTCCGTTCATAACGTTCCGTTCATCACGCTCAGTTGATAACGTTCCGTTTATTACGTTCCGTTCATCACGCTCCGTTCATCACGTCCCGTTCATCACGTCCCGTTCTTAACGTTCCGTTCATCACGTCCCGTTCATCACATTCCGTTCATAACGTTCCGTTCGACATTTCATCTTGGGGGGGGGGAGGGGGGAGTGATGGTATCGCAAGGTCAACACATGGTCAACGATAGATAGGTTTTGAGCTTATTTTTCTTTTTCTTTTTTTCTTCTTCATTTTCTTTCCTTATTTTTCAAGTCAATTTCAGTGTGGGTCGTTCACCACGAGACGTTCGAGCAGGACGGTACACAACCCTGAGTGTGTCATGGCCTGTTAGCCGTCGACATAACCTTTGGTGATGGTGTAAGACCATCATACGCTGGGGGTCGTCGTGCCGTCGTGCTCAAGGGTCGTGCCGTCGTGCTCAAGGGCTCGTGCCGTCGTGCTCAAGGCTCGTGCCGTCGTGCTCAAGGGCTCGTATCATCGTGTTCAAGGCTCGTACCATCGTGTTCAAGGCTCGTATCATCGTGTTCAAGGCTCGTATCATCGTGTTCAAGGCTCGTATCATCGTGTTCAAGGCTCGTATCATCGTGTTCAAGGCTCGTATCATCGTGTTCAAGGCTCGTATCATCGTGTTCAAGGCTCGTACCATCGTGTTCAAGGCTCGTACCATCGTGCTAAAGGCTCGTACCGTCGTGCTCAAGGCTCGTGCCGTCGTGATCAAGGCTCGTACCATCGTGCTAAAGGCTCGTACCATCGTGTTCAAGGCTCGTATCATCGTGTCAAGGCTCGTATCATCGTGTTCAAGCTCGTACCATCGTGCTAAAGGCTCGTACCGTCGTGCTCAAGGCTCGTGCCGTCGTGATCAAGGCTCGTACCATCGTGTTCAAGGCTCGTACCATCGTGTTCAAGGCTCGTACCATCGTGTTCAAGGCTCGTACCATCGTGTTCAAGGCTCGTACCATCGTGTTCAAGGCTCGTACCATCGTGTTCAAGGCTCGTACCATCGTGTTCAAGGCTCGTATCATCGTGTTCAAGCTCGTACCATCGTGCTAAAGGCTCGTACCATCGTGTTCAAGGCTCGTATCATCGTGTCAAGGCTCGTATCATCGTGTTCAAGGCTCGTACCATCGTGTTCAAGGCTCGTATCATCGTGTCAAGGCTCGTATCATCGTGTCAAGGCTCGTATCATCGTGTTCAAGCTCGTACCATCGTGTTCAAGGCTCGTACCATCGTGTTCAAGGCTCGTATCATCGTGTCAAGGCTCGTATCATCGTGTCAAGGCTCGTATCATCGTGTTTAAGGCTCGTACCATCGTGTTCAAGGCTCGTACCATCGTGTTCAAGGCTCGTACCATCGTGTTCAAGGCTCGTACCATCGTGTTCAAGGCTCGTACCATCGTGCTAAAGGCTCGTACCATCGTGTTCAAGGCTCGTATCATCGTGTCAAGGCTCGTATCATCGTGTCAAGGCTCGTATCATCGTGTTCAAGCTCGTACCATCGTGCTAAAGGCTCGTACCATCGTGTTCAAGGCTCGTACCATCGTGTTCAAGGCTCGTACCATCGTGTTCAAGGCTCGTACCATCGTGCTAAAGGCTCGTACCGTCGTGCTCAAGGCTCGTGCCGTCGTGATCAAGGCTCGTACCATCGTGCTAAAGGCTCGTACCGTCGTGCTCAAGGCTCGTGCCGTCGTGCTCAAGGCTCGTGCCGTCGTGCTCAAGGCTCGTGCCGTCGTGCTCAAGGCTCGTGCCGTCGTGCTCAAGGCTCGTGCCGTCGTGCTCAAGGCTCGTGCCGTCGTGCTCAAGGCTCGTGCCGTCGTGATCAAGGCTCGTACCATCGTGTTCAAGGCTCGTATCATCGTGTCAAGGCTCGTATCATCGTGTTCAAGGCTCGTATCATCGTGTCAAGGCTCGTATCATCGTGTTCAAGGCTCGTATCATCGTGTTCAAGGCTCGTACCATCGTGTTCAAGGCTCGTACCATCGTGTTCAAGGCTCGTATCATCGTGTTCAAGGCTCGTACCATCGTGTTCAAGGCTCGTATCATCGTGTTCAAGCTCGTACCATCGTGTTCAAGGCTCGTACCATCGTGTTCAAGGCTCGTATCATCGTGTTCAAGGCTCGTATCATCGTGTTCAAGCTCGTACCATCGTGTTCAAGGCTCGTATCATCGTGTTCAAGGCTCGTATCATCGTGTTCAAGCTCGTACCATCGTGTTCAAGGCTCGTACCATCGTGCTAAAGGCTCGTACCATCGTGTTCAAGGCTCGTACCATCGTGCTAAAGGCTCGTACCATCGTGTTCAAGGCTCGTATCATCGTGTCAAGGCTCGTATCATCGTGTCAAGGCTCGTATCATCGTGTTCAAGGCTCGTATCATCGTGTCAAGGCTCGTATCATCGTGTCAAGGCTCGTATCATCGTGTTCAAGCTCGTACCATCGTGTTCAAGGCTCGTATCATCGTGTCAAGGCTCGTATCATCGTGTCAAGGCTCGTATCATCGTGTCAAGGCTCGTATCATCGTGTTCAAGCTCGTACCATCGTGTTCAAGGCTCGTATCATCGTGTTCAAGCTCGTACCATCGTGTTCAAGGCTCGTACCATCGTGTTCAAGGCTCGTACCATCGTGCTAAAGGCTCGTACCATCGTGTTCAAGGCTCGTATCATCGTGTTCAAGCTCGTACCATCGTGCTAAAGGCTCGTACCGTCGTGCTCAAGGCTCGTGCCGTCGTGCTCAAGGCTCGTGCCGTCGTGCTCAAGGCTCGTGCCGTCGTGCTCAAGGCTCGTGCCGTCGTGCTCAAGGCTCGTGCCGTCGTGCTCAAGGCTCGTGCCGTCGTGCTCAAGGCTCGTGCCGTCGTGCTCAAGGCTCGTGCCGTCGTGCTCAAGGCTCGTGCCGTCGTGCTCAAGGCTCGTGCCGTCGTGCTCAAGGCTCGTGCCGTCGTGCTCAAGGCTCGTGCCGTCGTGCTCAAGGCTCGTGCCGTCGTGCTCAAGGCTCGTGCCGTCGTGCTCAAGGCTCGTGCCGTCGTGCTCAAGGCTCGTGCCGTCGTGCTCAAGGCTCGTGCCGTCGTGCTCAAGGCTCGTGCCGTCGTGCTCAAGGCTCGTGCCGTCGTGCTCAAGGCTCGTGCCGTCGTGCTCAAGGCTCGTGCCGTCGTGCTCAAGGCTCGTGCCGTCGTGATCAAGGCTCGTACCATCGTGTTCAAGGCTCGTATCATCGTGTCAAGGCTCGTATCATCGTGTCAAGGCTCGTATCATCGTGTTCAAGCTCGTACCATCGTGTTCAAGGCTCGTACCATCGTGTTCAAGGCTCGTACCATCGTGCTAAAGGCTCGTACCATCGTGTTCAAGGCTCGTACCATCGTGTTCAAGGCTCGTACCATCGTGTTCAAGGCTCGTAATCATCGTGTTCAAGCTCGTACCATCGTGTTCAAGGCTCGTACCATCGTGTTCAAGGCTCGTACCATCGTGTTCAAGGCTCGTATCATCGTGTCAAGGCTCGTATCATCGTGTCAAGGCTCGTATCATCGTGTTCAAGCTCGTACCATCGTGCTAAAGGCTCGTACCATCGTGCTAAAGGCTCGTACCATCGTGTTCAAGGCTCGTACCATCGTGCTAAAGGCTCGTACCGTCGTGCTCAAGGCTCGTGCCGTCGTGCTCAAGGCTCGTGCCGTCGTGATCAAGGCTCGTACCATCGTGTTCAAGGCTCGTACCATCGTGTTCAAGGCTCGTACCATCGTGTTCAAGGCTCGTATCATCGTGTTCAAGCTCGTACCATCGTGTTCAAGGCTCGTATCATCGTGTCAAGGCTCGTATCATCGTGTCAAGGCTCGTATCATCGTGTTCAAGCTCGTACCATCGTGTTCAAGGCTCGTATCATCGTGTCAAGGCTCGTATCATCGTGTCAAGGCTCGTATCATCGTGTTCAAGCTCGTACCATCGTGTTCAAGGCTCGTACCATCGTGTTCAAGGCTCGTACCATCGTGTTCAAGGCTCGTATCATCGTGTTCAAGGCTCGTATCATCGTGTTCAAGCTCGTACCATCGTGCTAAAGGCTCGTACCGTCGTGCTCAAGGCTCGTGCCGTCGTGATCAAGTCTCGTACCATCGTGTTCAAGGCTCGTATCATCGTGTTCAAGGCTCGTACCATCGTGTTCAAGGCTCGTATCATCGTGTTCAAGCTCGTACCATCGTGTTCAAGGCTCGTACCACACACACACACACACACACACACAGCCCTCCAGGAAACCACTCTACCTAATGGTTAACCTCCTGAGATCTAAGACCTGTGGGTGATTGCGACCGTCACATAATAACACACAACCCTCCTCCTTCCTCCTCCTCCTCCTTCCTCCATACCCAGCGTTGGTGGGGCTGGCCTGGCCTGGTCCGGCGTCGTCAACCTCCCCACACCCACCCGCCCTCCTCCTCCTCTCCCTGCCAATTATCACGCAAAACTGAAATCTAAAAGAAGTTATGATTAACGGACATTAGTGGTTTGCTCCCTCGATCATCGGGGTTGGCATGCCTGGCCCGACGTGGAGGCCCCCCACAGCACGCAAAGGCCCAGCGATAACCTCCTCCTCCCTCTCCTCCCCTTTCCTTCCTCAAAGTGATTTCCTGTTTTGCATGCCCGGTAACCAGTGCGGGGCAGATGGCGTGTTTCTATACATACGTATTTACGGTGAAGGAGGAGAAATGTTTACGAGTCCACCTCCTCTTCCTCAAGCGGTATCGAAATGTGGATGTGACATACGTGTGTGTGTGTGTGTGTGTGTGTGTGTGTGGAAAATGTGACAGCGGGGGATACTTCATATTAAATATATATGCATATACATATGTCAATATATATATATTATACATGTCAATAAATATATATATCCATCGTTTTGCATTATTTTAAACACCCGGCATTACCACCTGTGGCACCCCACCACTGGACAAAAGTACAGGGTGTCATACAGTGGACGCGATGCATGTAAGACTGGTGTGGTGTGGTGTGGTGTGGTGTGGTGTGGTGTGGAGTGGTGTGGTGTGGTGTGGAGTGGCGTGGAGTGGTGTGGTGAGGTGGGATGTGGTGGGGTGGGGTGGGGTGGAGTGGGGTGGGATGTGGTGTGGAATGGTGTGGAGTGGAGTAGAGTGGAGTAGAGTGGAGTGGTGTGGTGTGGTGTGGTGTGGAGCAGAGTGGTGTGGAGTAGAGTGGTGTGCTGTGGTGGGGTGTAGTGTGGTGTGGAGTGCTGTGGTGTGGTGGGGAGTGTAGGACATGACATTATCTAAATCCCTACTGAGTAAAACAGTGACACCCCCCACCTTCCGCCCTCCCTCGAGTCCAAACAAACTTCGCCGATAAACGAATGAAAACGACAAACGCAGGCCAGGTCATCAGCCAGCCCCGGTCGTCCTCGTAATTCACGAGGGTGTCAACGACCATTCGCTACCAAACGAGGGAACCAACCATGCAAACGGCCAGTCAAGTCGACCGGTCCTCCACAACAGCTTCCCCTAACTAACCCCCCCTGACTAACTCCCCTCCCCCCCCCCCTCCATCACGTCAGGTAATTACAGTAGTGAGAGAGAGAGAGAGAGAGAGAGAGAGAGAGAGAGAGAGAGAGAGAGAGAGAGAGAGAGAGAGCCGTGACGGTCACGTCATCTCCAAACGGTAGCGAGAGCTGGTGACACATGCTCTCTCTCTCTCTCTCTCTCTCTCTCTCTCTCTCTCTCTCTCTCTCTCTCTCTCTCTCTCTCTCTCTCTTCCCTGACGACAGACATACGTACACACTATTCAAATTTTTAATTTTTAAAAATCTGCATTTCTTTTTTTTTTTTTTTTTTTTTTGCTCCCCTGGTGATAATTGGGCCTGCTAACTACATGCCCTACATAATTCCTAATGCATTTACCGCCACATTTAAGCATGTTTATGACCGTTGGAACCTAGGTGTATACTTGCAGACCATACCAGTATACCTGTAGACCATACCAGTATACCCGCAGACCATACCAGTATACCCGCAGACCATACCAGTATACCCGCAGACCATACCAGTATACCTGTAGACCATACCAGTATACCCGCAGACCATACCAGTATACCTGTAGACCATACCAGTATACCTGTAGACCGTACCAGTATACTTGCAGACCATACCAGTATACCTGTAGACCATAACAGTAGTACACCCGCAGACCATACCAGTATACCCGCAGACCATACCATTATACCTGTAGACCATAACAGTAGTACACCCGCAGACCATACCAGTATACCTGCAGACCATACCAGTATACCTGCAGACCATATCAGTATACCTGCAGACCATACCAGTATACCCGCAGACCATACCAGTATACCTGTAGACCGTAACAGTACGCGTACAGGCCATACGAAACAGAAAGACTCACCTCACTCACTGGTCACGGACACACTCACCTCACTACTCACAGACAGACTCACCTCACTCACTGGGTACAGACACACTCACCTCACTACTCACAGACAGACTCACCTCACTGATGACAAGCCTCAGATATGTTCCCTTGTGGGCCAAGGAGTAATGAACTGGTCCTTTGCGTCTTACCTGTGATAGAAAATTAAAAACCATGAGATAAAATTCTTAGATAATGATTTTGAAAAGACGTTTGAATATACAAAAATGAAATGACAAAAGACAAAAGAAATTTATATATATATATATATATATATATATATATATATATATATATATATATATATATATATATATATATATATATATCTTTCATACTATTCGCCATTTCCCGCATTAGCGAGGTAGCGTTAAGAACAGAGGACTGGGCCTTTGAGGGAATATCCTCACCTGGCCCCCTTCTCTGTTCCTTCTTTTGAAAAAGAAAAAAAAAAAAAAGAGGGGAGGATTTCCAGCCACCCGCTCCCTCCCCTTTTAGTCGCCTTCTACGACACGCAGGGAATACGTGGGAAGTATTCTTTCTCCCCTATCCCCAGGGATAATATATATATATATATATATATATATATATATATATATATATATATATGTGTGTGTGTGTGTGTGTGTGTGTGTGTGTGTGTGTGTGTGTGTGTGTGTGTGTAGGATCACGTGTAATCAAACGAGAGCAATACATATATCATATTCATATCCTAATCCATTTTAAGTATATCAAAATGTTACTATTCACGATCCAGTGTAAGTATAATACAAAATTTTTTTTTTAAATACATAATATAAAGTTATTAAAGATAATAGTTGAAGGTTCCACACAAGATCCCCCACCACGATAACTGATGGTTCATAATGAAAAGGAGAACACGTTCTGAACATAAATAACATGAACAAACAGAGATAAGAGTTTAATAAAGAGATAAGAGTTTAAGGCTACGTATTGTGTAATGGACGAAGTCGTATGATATATGCCTGGTGTCCCTGAAGATACACACACACACACACACACACACACACACACACACACACACACACATCCCAACTCTGCTTCCGCTGTGTAGCATTATACTGCTCTCCACCATCACTTACACCCATACACAGCCCAACATTAACACCATCGAGTACCTGGGTGTAGACAGAAACCACTTTTGAAGTTGCTGTACTCAACAGAATGAGATAATTACCCTCAAGAGTTACGTATGTACTATCTGTACTATAGGCTCGTGTTCCTTTCCTAATGTACTACAGGCTCGTGTCCCTTTCCTAATGTACTATTGTACTACAGGCTCGTGTTCCTTTCCTAATGTACTACAGGCTCGTGTCCCTTTCCTAATGTACTATTGTACTACAGGCTCGTGTTCCTTTCCTTATGTACTATATGTACTATAGGCTCGTCTCCTTTCCTATCATAGGAGAGAAAAAAAAAATTTGCCAAAAATCCCAAATGGGCTTTATAAAAAAAAAAAAATCGAACCTTTGGACCGTGGTCCCTCGGTAAAGTCCACAATCAATCGCACATGCTTATAACACCACCATACATCAACGGAGGCTACAGATGTGACCATAATTCTTCCGAAGAATGACTGATTTGTGCCGGAGTCCCCCGGCAAATCTATATGGAGCATCCCCCATGCTGTGAGCGGAAGCGCCAAAGGATTACAGGAGGTCACAAAGGGGATCTTACTCAAGACCTCCATAAGACGTGACACTTCGTGCTTCAGGGCATACATGTCATAAACGAGGATTGGCTCGTTGCCCCAAAACAATCCGGGACATAATAGGCCAATACTACAGTTACTGTCCAATGTATGAATAATACTTGATCTACATCTCTCAGAATTTTTTGTTTTTTCTTCTTTTCGCGAGTTTGGAATAAAAAAAATATCTAAAAATCGTGTTTAAACGTATGCTACCTCTTCGTTGTTTCTATCTGCTATCTGGCGCACTCCATTCATCAAAAAGCATTCTAAAAGAGATCATTAAACCATTTTGGAACAAGGGAGACACACACACAAAAAAAAAAAAGATAAAAAAAATATGAATCCCTCTTCATCCAGATTTAGAAAAAAAGGGGATTTTTTTTTTCCAATCAATTTTGTGATGGGAATTTTGACTATGGATTCTGTACGTTGCCCACCGCCGACTGAAATCAAACTATTGCACTGGTATCAATATCTTTCAACTGAACGAGGGAATTTTAGGGCATTTTGGGGGAATTTTTTTTTTCTATTTTTTAGGTATCTACGAGGGAGATTTTAAGGTATCTAAGACAATTCTAGATATTCAAGGAAGAATTTTAGGTATTTACGAGAGATGTTTAGGTATAAACGAGAGATTTTTCAGGTACATCTTTGAAAATTTCCATATTTAGGAAAATTTAAGGTTAAGAGAAATTCTTTTTTAGGTACTTACGAGATTTTTAGGTACCTACATGAGAATTTTAAGTGCCAACGATAATCTTTTTAAGTATTCATGGGGGAATTCTAAGCATCTACTAAGAAATTTTGAGGCATCTGCCAAAGATTCTTAGGCATTTACGAAAGAATTTTAAGGTATTCAGAAATTTTAGGTCTACGAATTTTAAGCTACCTAAAAGAAAAAAAAAGACATTTACGTAATTGAGAACTTTAGGTATTTAAGACCAATTTGGTATTTACGAGAATTAGGCATTTAAGACCAATTCAGTATTTACGATTTTTTTTTTTTTAGGCATTTACAGGAGCATTTTAAGCATTTACTCCAAGTCTATATTAGACCTCCTGTATTTTGGGGTGGCAGGTCAACACCTCGTCTCCATTTAGCAACCTCTCATACCCTAAGATAATTTTTTTTTTTCAGTTACGTTCACATTTATCAGTTAAATATCGACTCTCTGTATCCCTCTAGAGACGTTCTGGGAACTTGCGTCACGGGAACTGCATTGCGACACTTGGCTTGCGACGACGTAGCGTTATGAAACGATAGGCAAATGGTATAATTACCATAGCAATAACAAGCAGAATTATGTAACTATTAACGGTGCAGTAATTACCAGTTAATTACCAGGCAATGAAGGGTATTATGTAATTACGATTATATTTGTTCGGAAGTTCAATGTTGTTTCACTATTAATATAATAATAATAAAAATAATGATAATAATAATATTATTTAATAATAATAATAATAATAATAATAATAATAATAATAATAATTTTTTTTTTTTTTTTTTTTTTTTTGCTTTGACGCTGTCTCCCGCGTTTGCGAGGTAGCGCAAGGAAACAGACGAAAGAAATGGCCCAACCCACCCCCATACACATGTATATATATACGTCCACACACGCAAATATACATACCTACACAGCTTTCCATGGTTTACCCCAGACGCTTCACATGCCTTGATTCAATCCACTGACAGCACGTCAACCCCGGTATACCACATCGCTCCAATTCACTCTATTCCTTGCCCTCCTTTCACCCTCCTGCATGTTCAGGCCCCGATCACACAAAATCTTTTTCACTCCATCTTTCCACCTCCAATTTGGTCTCCCTCTTCTCCTCGTTCCCTCCACCTCCGACACATATATCCTCTTGGTCAATCTTTCCTCACTCATTCTCTCCATGTGACCAAACCATTTCAAAACACCCTATTCTGCTCTCTCAACCACGCTCTTTTTATTTCCACACATCTCTCTTACCCTTACGTTACTTACTCGATCAAACCACCTCACACCCACACATTGTCCTCAAACATCTCATTTCCAGCACATCCATCCTCCTGCGCACAACTCTATCCATAGTCCACGCCTCGCAACCATACAACATTGTTGGAACCACTATTCCTTCAAACATACCCATTTTTGCTTTCCGAGATAATGTTCTCGACTTCCACACATTCTTCAAGGCTCCCAGAATTTTCGCCCCCTCCCCCACCCTATGATCCACTTCCGCTTCCATGTTTCCATCCGCTGCCAGATCCACTCCCAGATATCTAAAACACTTCACTTCCTCCAGTTTTTCTCCATTCAAACTCACCTCCCAATTGACTTGACCCTCAACCCTACTGTACCTAATAACCTTGCTCTTATTCACATTAACTCTTAACTTTCTTCTTTCACACACTTTACCAAACTCAGTCACCAGCTTCTGCAGTTTCTCACATGAATCAGCCACCAGCGCTGTATCATCAGCGAACAACAACTGACTCACTTCCCAAGCTCTCTCATCCCCAACAGACTTCATCCTTGCCCCTCTTTCCAAAACTCTTGCATTCACCTCCCTAACAACCCCATCCATAAACAAATTAAACAACCATGGAGACATCACACACCCCTGCCGCAAACCTACATTCACTGAGAACCAATCACTTTCCTCTCTTCCTACACGTACACATGCCTTACATCCTCGATAAAAAGTTTTCACTGCTTCTAACAACTTGTCTCCCACACCATATATTCTTAATACCTTCCACAGAGCATCTCTATCAACTCTATCATATGCCTTCTCCAGATCCATAAATGCTACATACAAATCCATTTGCTTTTCTAAGTATTTCTCACATACATTCTTCAAAGCAAACACCTGATCCATAATAGTAATTATAATTATAATGATAATGATAATAATAATAATAATAATAATAATAATAATAATAATTACTATTATTATTATTATTATTATTATTATTATTATTACTATTATTATCATTATAATTATCATTATTATCATTATCATTATTATCATTATTATCATTATCATTATCATTATCATTATAATTACTATTATTATCATTATCATTATTATTATCATTATCATTATTATCATTATTATTATCATTATTACTATTATTATTATCATCACTATTATCATCATTATCATAATTATTATTATTGTTATCATTATTATTATTATTATTATTATTATTATTATTATCATTATTATTATTATCATTATTATTATTATTATTATTATTATTATTATTATCATTAACATCAATATTATTATTATCATCATCATTACTATTACTATCATTATCATTGTCATTATTATTATTATTATTATTATTATCATTATTATTATTATTATTATTATTATTATTATTATTATTATTATTAATATCATCACTATAATTTTATTACTACTTACTAATAATAATTATCACAGGTTTATTCATTTGACTACAGCTAAAGGTTTAAATTGGAGAAACTCTCTCTCTCTATCTCTCTCTCTAAAATACTTGATCGTCGTTTCCCGCGTCAGCGAGGTAGCGCCAGGAAACAGACGAAGAATGGCCCATCCACTCATATACACAAATATATATATATATATATATATATATATATATATATATATATATATATATATATATATATATATATATATATATATATATATTTTTCTTTTATTCTAAACTATTTGCCATTTCCCGCGTTAGCGAGGTAGCGTTAAGAACAGAGGACTGGGCCTTTTTTGGAATATCCTCACCTGACCCCTTCTGTTCCTTCTTTTGGAAAAAAAAGAAAGAAAAAAAAAAAAAACGAGAGGGGAGGATTTCCAGCCCCCCGCTCCCTCCCCTTTTAGTCGCCTTCTACGACACGCAGGGAATACGTGGGAAGAATTCTTAATCCCCTATCCCCAGGGATAATATATATATATATATATATATATATATATACATATATATATATATATATATATATATATATATATATATATATATATATATATATATATATATAAACGCCCCTACATGCATATATACATACATATACAAATCAACATATACATACACAAACAAATCACACATCCACTCTTTAACTGTCAAGTGTGAGGCAGCGAACCTAATGCCTACCATCCACAGCCAAGCTTGCCCCATGGACTGTCTCCACCGCTTCATTTGCCAAGGTTCAGACCGCTGACAAGCACGTCGCCCCCCACATATCACATCGATCCGGTCAATTCGTCAGATTTAATCACATAATGTAAATCAGTACAGCATCAGCCCCTTAGAGCACGGAGTGAACGACCCTGCCACACAACAACACATGACCCTCAAGCACTGACGACCTGGGCTCTGTGACCTGAACATCTAAGGGCGTCAGGTCACCATGACAGGTCGTGGCAACCCACACCTCGTCACGTCGCGTCGCTCAAAGGGGTACGACGTAAACCCACGCTCCAACGGAGTGTACAGGCGTCAAACTTTCGCAGAACAACACGTACGCGTGTGCCAGATCTGAGCTCCGACAGGTTAAAATATTTAACAAGATTTCAAACAACTCAGATAAATTGTGTTCGGCACTAACAATTCATTTAATACCCGACTTTAACAGTTATTGCCATTGCAACACTGATATGCGTCCGACACACTTCCAGTGAACTCTCATTTCCATTCAATTTCTGATTTCCCAATCATGTTATTTCCATTCATCGCTAATTCCCATTCATTTCCATTCATTTCTATTCAACACTGATTTCCAATCAACATAGATTTTTTTTTATTATTCAAACCATTTTTCCATTTCCCTTCCATTTCTTATTGGCCAGCGATATATAAAAATTTTTTTTCTGGAAACAGTAGTTGATATATCTCATGAAAAGCCCTTGGAGTTCGAAGTGCTTCAGATATGAGGAACTATGAGGTATACCTCGATATGAGGAATTATGAGGTATACCTCGATATGAGGAATTATGAGGTATACCTCGATATGAGGAATTATGAGGTATACCTCGATATGAGGAATTATGAGGTATACCTCGATATGAGGGACTATGAGGTATACATCGATATGAGGAATTATGAGGTATACCTCGATATGAGGAACTATGAGGTATACCTCGATATGAGGAATTATGAGGTATACCTCGATATGAGGAATTATGAGGTATACCTCGATATGAGGAATTATGAGGTATACCTCGATATATCGATCATAGCCCAGAGATAGATTTTCCTACACACATACACATTGGCTACACATTCAGGATGTATAAGCGCCCTATTCACGTGGTAAACACACACATACACACACACACACACACACACACACACATGCATCCACTCACTACCACACACACACACACACACACACACTCACTACCACACACATACACACACACACTACCACCACACACACACACACACACACACACACACACACTCACTACCACACACATACACACACACACACACACATGCATCCACTCACTACCACACACACACACACACACTCACTACCACACACATACACACACTCACTACCACCACACACACACACACACACACACACACACACTCACTACCACACACATACACACACTCACTACCACCACACACACACACACACACACACACACACACACACACTCACTACCACACACATACACACACACACACACTCACTTCCACACACACACACACACACACACACACACATGCATCCACTCACTACCACACACACACACAGAGCTTAACGAACCCCCACGCCCCACTACGAACAGATGTTAACTGGCTGAAGCAATTACCGAAGTGGCATGTTAGGGGCACGACCCGGCCCGGCACCCGAGTGCAAACAGAGCAAGAGACGCGCCCTTGTAAACACGGCTGTTTACCGTTGTTTACGTCAACCAGCGCACACTACAGAATCAGGCCCTCCAGCTGTGAAGACACACCCATTAATGCAAGAGGTGGGGAGGGGGGGGGTTTAATTGCTGCAAGCGCCCCCCCCCTCCCCCCACAACCCCCCCCCAGCCGTCGTCAGAGGTCACACTGGGTGAGCCAAGACTGGCCGGGGTGAGGGGTAAGGGAGGGTTGGGTATGGGTGGGTGTTGATGTAAAGGGGAGGAGGGGTGGGGAGGTGGAGGAGGGAGAGAGGGGGAGAGAAGAGAAGGTGGGGAGGGGAACAGAGCAGCATTACTGTGTGTGTGTGTGTGAGAGAGAGAGAGAGAGAGAGAGAGAGAGAGAGAGAGAGAGAGAGAGAGAGAGTTTAACTATTTACCAACTCACGTGCCATTAGACAGGATTAACACACACACACACACACACACACATATATATATATATATATATATATATATATATATATATATATATATATATATATATATATATTTTTTTTTTTTTCTTTTTTTTCTAATCCATGGGGAAATGAAATACAGTAAGTTCCCAAGTGCACTTTCGTGTAATGATCACATCATCAGGGGAGACACAAATAAGTGAAGTACAACAGTCAATTGACATACAAGGAAAAGACCCCTGGATACATACGTATATGGCTCTAACCTTTGTTTGGACTACAACGTATACAATAATACATCTCATAAGTAATACAATAATACATTATGTTTCACAACTAAGGATCAAAAACTACCCAAACCTTACTGCATGACTCACGTTTTAGAACACAGAAACAGTTGTAAAGTTAAACCACAAGCAGAAAAAAAAAAAATATATATATATATATATATATATATATATATATATATATATATATATATATATATATATATATATATATATTCAGTTTGAGTGATCGGGGCCTGAGCTTGCGAGTGAATCATAGGATAAAGTGAATTATTGAACGATGTGTTGTTATGTGAGTCTTAGCTAACGTCTCTCTTCCTTGTATATCAACTGACTGTTCTACGTTTTCTATCTCTCTCTCTCTTGTGTCTCCCCTGATGATGTGATCACTACACGAAAGTGCACTTGGGAACTTGTGTTTCATTTTCCCCGTGGACTCATAGGAATATATATATATATATATATATATATATATATATATATATATATATATATATATATATATATATATATATTATCCCTGGGGATAGGGGATTAAGAATACTTCCCACGTATTCCCTGCGTGTCGTAGAAGGCGACTAAAAGGGGAGGGAGCGGGGGGCTGGAAATCCTCCCCTCTCGGTTTTTTTTTTTTCCAAAAGAAGGAACAGACAAGGGGGCCAGGTGAAGATATTCCAAAAAAGGCCCAGTCCTCTGTTCTTAACGCTACCTCGCTAACGCGGGAAATGGCGAATAGTTTAAAAGAAATATGTATACATATATATATATATATATATATATATATATATATATATATATATATATATAGATAGATAGATAGATAGATAGATAGATAGATAGATAGATAGATAGATAGATAGATAGATAGATAGATAGATAGATGGATGGATAGATAGATAGATAGATAGATAGATAGATAGATAGATAGATAGATAGATAGATAGATATACTGACCTCAGCATTTTCCTCTGATAGGTTAATTGTCTGCGTTACGCCTCATTTTCTAAACTCATATAAGAAAACGGGGGTCCGGTCCGGTCCGCCCCCCCTCGGGTTAAGTCTTGTCGTCCCGGTGAAGTCTGGCTGACAGGGGAGGTGAAAATCACACCCAGACCAACGAGGTGCACGTCCATCACGTCCACGTCCTTCATTCCACAGCCTTGAATGGCTGAATGCATAACAGAGGTGCCGGTTGTATAATGCATGCGTGCACGGGTGCCGGTTGTATATACATAAATTCCCGGTGTAATGAAACCTAACCCCCACACACTAGATATATCCTGACCCCCCCACACACGAGATATATCCTGACCCCCACACACGAGATATATCCTGACCCCCCACACACTAGATATATCCTGACCCCCACACACGAGATATATCCTGACCCCCCACACACTAGATATATCCTGACCCCCCCACACACTAGATATATCCTGACCCCCCACGAGATATATCCTGACCCCCCACACACTAGATATATCCTGATCCCACACACGAGATATATCCTGACCCCACACACGAGATATATCCTGACCCCACACACGAGATATATCCTGACCCCACACACGAGATATATCCTGACCCCCACACACTAGATATATCCTGACCCCCCACACACGAGATATATCCTGACCCCCACACACGAGATATATCCTGACCCACACACGAGATATATCCTGACCCCCACACACGAGATATATCCTGACCCCACACACGAGATATATCCTGACCCCACACACGAGATATATCCTGACCCCACACACGAGATATATCCTGACCCCCCACACACTAGATATATCCTGACCCCCCACACACGAGATATATCCTGACCCCCACACACGAGATATATCCTGACCCACACACGAGATATATCCTGACCCCCACACACGAGATATATCCTGACCCCACACACGAGATATATCCTGACCCCACACACGAGATATATCCTGACCCCACACGAGATATATACTGACCCCCACACACGAGATATATCCTGACCCCCACACGAGATATATCCTGACCCCCCACACACTAGATATATCCTGACCCCCCACACACTAGATATATCCTGACCCCCACACACGAGATATATCCTGACCCCACACACGAGATATATCCTGACCCCACACACGAGATATATCCTGACCCCCACACACGAGATATATCCTGACCCCCACACACGAGATATATCCTGACCCCCACACACGAGATATATCCTGACCCCCACACACGAGATATATCCTGACCCCCACACACGAGATATATCCTGACCCCACACACGAGATATATCCTGACCCCCCACACACTAGATATATCCTGACCTTACACACACGAGATATATCCTGACCCCCACACACTAGATATATCCTGACCCCACACACACGAGATATATCCTGACCCCCCACACACTAGATATATCCTGACCCCCCACACACGAGATATATCCTGACCCCCACACACGAGATATATCCTGACCCACACACGAGATATATCCTGACCCCCACACACGAGATATATCCTGACCCCCACACACGAGATATATCCTGACCCCCACACACGAGATATATCCTGACCCCACACACGAGATATATCCTGACCCCCACACACGAGATATATCCTGACCCCCACACACGAGATATATCCTGACCCCCACACACGAGATATATCCTGACCCCCCACACGAGATATATCCTGACCCCCACACACGAGATATATCCTGACCCCCACACACGAGATATATCCTGACCCCACACACGAGATATATCCTGACCCCCACACACGAGATATATCCTGACCCCACACACGAGATATATCCTGACCCCCACACACGAGATATATCCTGACCCCACACACGAGATATATCCTGACCCCCACACACGAGATATATCCTGACCCCCACACACGAGATATATCCTGACCCCCACACACGAGATATATCCTGACCCCCACACACGAGATATATCCTGACCCCCACACACGAGATATATCCTGACCCCACACACGAGATATATCCTGACCCCCACACACGAGATATATCCTGACCCCCACACACGAGATATATCCTGACCCCCACACACGAGATATATCCTGACCCCCACACACGAGATATATCCTGACCCCCACACACGAGATATATCCTGACCCCACACACGAGATATATCCTGACCCCCACACACGAGATATATCCTGACCCCCACACACGAGATATATCCTGACCCCCCACACACGAGATATATCCTGACCCCACACGAGATATATCCTGACCCCCCACACACGAGATATATCCTGACCCCACATGAGATATATCCTGATCCCACACACGAGATATATCCTGACCCCCACACACGAGATATATCCTGACCCCACATGAGATATATCCTGATCCCACACACGAGATATATCCTGACCCCCACACACGAGATATATCCTGACCCCCACACAACGAGAGTATATCCTGACCCCCACACACGAGATATATCCTGACCCCCACACACGAGATATATCCTGACCCCCACACACGAGATATATCCTGACCCCCACACACGAGATATATCCTGACCCCCACACACGAGATATATCCTGACCCCCACACACGAGATATATCGAAGCAAAGGAAGGTTTTGTGATGAGGGATCACGCTATGGGGAGAGGAGGTGTGGGGTGGGGGGATGAATTTATGGCCTGGGTCCTGTCCTGGGTCACCTAGCCCTCTGGGTGCGTGTCGTGACCCTGTCCTGGGTGACCTGGTCCTGCTGAGTGCGTGTCGTGACCCTGTCCTGGGTCACCTGGTCCTGCTGGGTGCGTGTCGTGACCCTGACCTGGGTGACCTGGTCCTGCTGGGTGCGTGTCGTGACCCTGACCTGGGTGACCTGGGCCTGCTGGGTACTTGTCTTGAAACTAACCCGGATGACCTGGCCAGCTTTGTGAGTTCACAATTTGACCTGGGTAACCTGGCCTACAGGGTGTGTGTTGTGAAACTGACCTGGATGACCTGGGCATGCTTAGTGAGTTTACAATTTGACCTGGGTGACCTGGCCTACTGGGTGTGTGTTGTGAAACTGACCTGGATGACCTGGCCATGCTTTGTGAGTTCACAATTTGACCAGGGTGACCTGGCCTACTGGGTGTGTGCTGTGAAACTGACCTGGATGACCTGGGCATGCTTAGTGAGTTCACAATTTGACCTGGGTGACCTGGCCTACTAGGTGTGTGTTGTGAAACTGACCTGGATGACCTGGCCATGCTTTGTGAGTTCACAATTTGACCAGGGTGACCTGGCCTACCGGGTGTGTGCTGTGAAACTGACCTGGATGACCTGGGCATGCTTAGTGAGTTCACAATTTGACCTGGGTGACCTGGCCTACTAGGTGTGTGTTGTGAAACTGACCTGGATGACCTGGCCATGCTTTGTGAGTTCAAAATTTGACCAGGGTGACCTGGCCTACTGGGTGTGTGCTGTGAAACTGACCTGGATGACCTGGGCATGCTTGGTGCGTTAACAATATGACCTGGGTGACCTGGCATTCCCGGTGCGTGTCAAGGACCTGGCCTGCGTGACCTGGTCTACTAAGTACGCATGGAGTACCTGACCTGGACGTCCTGGCTAACTGCGTTAACCTGACATGGCAGACCTGGTTGGCTGGATGCGAATCAAAAGCCTGACCTGGGTGATCTGGCCTGTGGGCTTGCGCGTCGGGAGGCTGAGTCGAATGACCTGACCAGCTGCCTGTGTTAACAACCTGACCTAGATGACCTGACCAGCTGCCTCTGTGGCCGAGGTGATCTGACCAGCTGCCTGTGTTAACAACCTGACCCGGGTGACCTGACCAGCTGCCTGTAGGACTCCGGGTGACGTGACCAGCTGCCTGTGTGACCTGGGTGACCTGACCAGCTGCCTCTGTGACCGGGGTGATCTGACCAGCTGCCTGTGTTAACAACCTGACCCGGGTGACCTGACCAGCTGCCTGTAGGACCCCGGGTGATGTGACCAGCTGCCTGTGTGACCTAGGTGACCTGACCAGCTGCCTGTGGGACCCCGAGTAACGTGACCAACTGCCTGTGTGACGTGACCAGCTGCCTGTAGGACCCCGGGTGAGTGACCAGCTGCCTGTGTGACCTGACCAGCTGTCTGTGTGACACGGGTGATCTGACCAGCTGCCTGGGTTAACAACCTGACCCGGCTGACCTGACCAGCTGGACCTGTGTGTCAAGAACCTGACCTGACCGAGATGACCTGACCAGCTGGACCTGTGTGTCAATGACCTGACCTGACCTGGATGACCTGACCAGCTGGACCTGTGTGTCAAGAACCTGACCTGACCTAGATGACCTGACCAGCTGGATCTGTGTGTCAAGGACGTGACCTGACCTGGATAACCTAACCAGCTGGATCTGAGTGTCAAAGACCTGACCTGGATGACCTAACCAGCTGGATCTGTCTCAAAGACCTGACCTGACCTTTATGACCTGACCAGCTGGACCTGTGTGTCAAGGACCTGACCTGTTGGGATTTATGCAGGTCATGTACACGACCTGTCCAGACCTGTCATGAATTACGGTACCGTCACATCATAAATAAAAATATAAACAACACTGATTTTAATTACCCTAATTAATATTGGAGACTTCGACCTCCTAATTAATTTTGGAGACTTCAAGAAGGTCGAATAAGATGTGGTGGACATGTTCATTCGACGTCTTCCTCCCAATGGAAATGTCTCTCCCTGCACCACAATACGCTCTCCCTACCACACCCCGTCTACCACAGCTCACCAGCACCACGCCTGGTCATCAAAGCTTCCCCTTTGTTCTCCACCACAACTCGCCACCAATACACCAGCCAACAGAACTGCCCTGTTCTCCACCACAACTTGCCACCAACACAGCAGCATACGCCAACAGAGCAACCCTGTTCTCCACCACAGCTCACCACCAACAAAACTCACCCTGTTCTCCACCACATACCACCCAAAGCTCCCCTGTTCTCCACCACAGCTCACCACCACCAAAACTCACCCTGTTCTCCACCACATACCACCAAAAGCTCCCCTGTTCTCCACCACAGCTCACCACCAACAAAACTCACCCTGTTCTCCACCACATACCACCCAAAGCTCCCCTGTTCTCCACCACATCCACCCAAAACTCCCCCTTCTCCCCCAATACCCCCCAAAAATCCCCTTTTCCCCCCCCCAAACCCCCGTTTTACCACAACCCCCAAAACTCCCCCCGGGTTCCCCCAACCCCCCTACCCCCCCAAAAATCCCCTGTTTCCCCCACCCCCACCACCAAAAAAACCCCCCCTGTTTTTCCCCCCCCCCAAAAATTCCCCGCTCCCAAGCTCAACCCCTACCCTGTTTAAAAAAAAAGGGCCCCCGTTTCCCCCACAACTACCACCAAAAAACCCCCTCCCCCATAACCCCCAAATTTTTTCCAAAGCTACCCCAACAAAATATTTTAAATTAACCCGGTCCCCTTTTCCCCCATCCCCCAAATTTTTCCAACAGGACCCCCCTCACCCGGGGGGCCCCCTAGACCCCCGCTTTTTTGTGTAACCAAGATTCCCAGGGAATATCTTCACTATTCAAGGGCAAAGACATTCTTTTTTTTTAAATATCTTCTTTGGGGTTTTGTTATCTTTTCCCATTTTTTGGTTAAAAAATCTTTCCCATCTTTGGGGGGGATATCTTCACTTCTTTGGTTTGATATTTTTCACTAAATTCCCGGTTTTTTATTTTCTTTACTATTTCTGGTTAAAATATCTTCCCTATCTTTTTTTTAATATTTTCAGAAACTTCAAGGGGGATATCTTCACATCTTAAAGGGCAATTTTTTC
>NC_092287.1:8380296-8387796 GCF_036320965.1 Panulirus ornatus
CTACCTCGCTACAGCACGAGGAGAGGGCAGTTCCCCCACTACAGGAGAGGAGAGGGCAGTTCCCCCACTACAGGAGAGGAGAGGGCAGTTCCCCCACTACAGGAGAGGAGAGGGCAGTACCCCCACTACAGCAGGAGGAGAGGGCAGTACCCCCACTACAGGAGAGGACCTGGCTCATCCTCCTCAAAATCTAAGTCGCCAAACTCGTTTTTAGAACATGACCATCAAGTTCCTTATCGTCTCTGTCTCTGCATTACGTTGCAAAGGTGAATGACCATCGACCCTTGCAATACTCATGGGTGTCTGCAATGACTCATTCGCTGGATGAAGTCAATAATAAACCCTACCCTTAGCCAGGGACCCATTTCATTGACCAGCCCCTTAAGGACGGACGAACCGCTGGGTTTGACTGTGGACCGGCTACCGCAAACCAGGACTCGAACTTACATGTCCCTCGACCCTGGGCGGGGGCGGCCGGGCCCGTGGATGCGTCACGGCCAGGAGGAACGCTAACCCGCTACACGACGCCCAGAAGACGTGGCTCCAGACCCGAACCACGTAGCACTTCGAGCGCCGATGGTGGTACAGCGCGCGCCTCGACCATACCCTCGCTCCCCAGGCGGAGCGAGAGGCCAAAGCCCCTCCCCGGGCAGCGCTCACCTCCCGCCATCTGCGACAGGGAACTACGTTGAGTCAAACGCTTCGGCACGTGATTCAACCTTCTTACCCAGGATGACTCAACCCTTCGACGGCGGTGACTCAATCTTCAGCCACAATGACTCAAGCTTCGGTCACGATGATGAAAGTCTTCAGCGACAATGACTCAAGTCTACGGCCACAATGACTCTGACCCTCGGCCATAATGACCGAATCTTCGGCCACAATGACTCTGATCCTCGGCCATAATGACAGAATCTTCAGCCACAATGACTCGATCTTCGATCACAATGACCCAACCCTTCTCCAACCACAATGACCCTACCCTTCTCCAACCACAATGGACCCAACCCTTCTTCAACCACAATGACCCAACCCTTCTTCAACCACAATGACCCTACCCTTCTCCAACCACAATGGACCCAACCCTTCTTCAACCACAATGACCCTACCCTTCTCCAACCACAATGACCCAACCCTTCTTCAACCACAATGACCCTACCCTTCTCCAACCACAATGGACCCAACCCTTCTTCAACCACAACGACCCAACCCTTCAGCCACGGTAAGTCAACTTCACCACAACCAATAACTCCACCCCCGAAATCGAGCGACATCGCACCACCCTCCTCCTCTCCTCCTGTATACAACACAACGTTACTCCCTCGAATCTCCTAAACTAACCCGGACTTAGTCGTCCCTCAGCTCTGCTATCACGCCTCCAAGATCTTCATTACCGCTGCATTAGCGTCCCTTCTCCACAAAACCTAATCCATCTATCCTCATGACATATCCCCCTTTCCTTCTCTCCCTTGCTGTACTTGCGGTTATACATGGACGCAAGCGGCTACACCGGGCCATCCTTCCGCTTCTTCAATGAAGTCAATCCCAAAATCTGCAGCCCCGAGCGACGAGAGAACCCCGTCATGAGGAAGGAAATTGGTCGCGAACTCTTACAAACCCGCGTTGAGGGGGTGTTTCAAGTCTCAGTCGTAAACTTCCAAGTTCCCGTCGTTGGAACCTGAGTCTGGCTATATGTGATAAAACGCTTTACAGGAAGGAGAGTTGTTGGCTCGTCCATAACAAGGGTAAGGGTTTAGCTGATGATGAGGTGGTCCAGGCCAGGGAGGGATAACTTAGGAAAGGGACTTGGAATTTCAACTTTTAGTTCTTCTTGTAAGACCACAGACCAAAATTTTAGGGAGAAGACGAACCAGTATTATCTGTATCAACTGCTATAATGGCGTTTTCTAGTTCTCTCTCTTTTATTTCGGTCTTAAAGACCTTCTTGAGAATACGAAATAAACCTCACTCATCAAAACTTAGCGTTCATGAAGATATTTAGATGGATATCTGTACGCCAAACATCTGGGGGGGTCAAAGAGTGTCGTCTGTGGGTGTACAGAAGGGGTCAAGGTAGCGTCCAGGTCACTGAAACAGGGTCAGGACATGCAATTACACCACTGTGGATATAACTTACACACGTACACATCATTGTCCTAATGACTCACACACACATACACACACACACACACACACACACACACACACACACACACACATCCTTGTCCTAATGACTTACACACACACATACTTACACCCTTGTGTCACTGGCTTACACACTTACACCACTGTGTAAGGGAGTGTAAACATTCACATGTTTTGTACCCTTCCCTCACCATTGCCTCCACCACCAACACACACACACACACACACACACACGACCAATCATTAACCTGTTACTGCGAAAATCACTCATTTCCTACGTCTGTGAGCCTCGCCCCCAACATAAGTAGACAATAAATGAAATGGAGGTGGGTGGGTGGAGGGCAATAAAGAACTTGTACTGTGTTGCGTTTCCAAGGACTACTTCAGGAGGCAATCTTCCTGCCACACAATTCCCTGCTATTGTCGCCTGAATGAGAGTAATCACCTAAATGTTTTCGCTGGAATATGAACTGTGGTGATGACGGTAGGTGGGTGATGGTGGTGGTAGAGGCAGTGATGATGGCGATGGTGAGGCAGTGGTGGTGTATGGCCTGTGCAGGTGTATGGTGGGTTTTGTGTTGGTGAGGCAGTGGTGGTGTATGGACTATGGTGGTGTACGGTGGGTTTTGTGTTGGTGAGGCAGTGGTGGTGTTGCGACTGTGGTGGTGTATGGTAGGTTTGTGTTGGTGAGGCATTGGTGGTGGTGTATGGACTGTGGTGGAGTATGGTGGGTTTTGTGTTGGTGAGGCAGTGGTGGTGGTGCTGCATGGACTGTGGTGGTGTACGGTGGGTTTTGTGTTGGTGAGGCAGTCGTGGTGTATGGACTGTGGTGGTGTATGGTGGGTTTTGTGTTGGTGAGGCATTGGTGGTGGTGTATGGACTGTGGTGGAGTATGGTGGGTTTTGTGTTGGTGAGGCAGTCGTGGTGTATGGACTGTGGTGGTGTATGGTGGGTTTTGTGTTGGTGAGGCAGTGGTGGTGGTGCTGCATGGACTGTGGTGGTGTACGGTGGGTTTTGTGTTGGTGAGGCAGTCGTGGTGTATGGACTGTGGTGGTGTATGGTGGGTTTTGTGTTGGTGAGGCATTGGTGGTGGTGCATGGACCGTGGTGGTGTACGGTGGGTTTTGTGTTGGTAAGGCAGTGTTCGTGGTGTTGCATGGACCGTGGTGGTGTATGGTAGGTTTGTGTGTGTGTGTGTGGTAGCGGTGGTAGCTTGCCAGTCGTGCTTGGCTCTGTGGTATAGCGGGAGCCAGCCATACCTTGACCCCGTGCTGGTGGCAAGGAACGGTTCCCCCCCCCCCACCCGGGATCTACTGCACCCCCAGCCACACACCTCATGTCCCCCTGCCACACAGCTGACGCGCCACCATCCCCTGCCACACAGCTGACGCGTCATCATCCCCTGCCACACAGCTGACGCGCCACCATCCCCTGCCACACAGCTGACGCGCCACCATCCCCTGCCACACAGCTGACGCGCCACCATCCCCTGCCACACAGCTGACGCGCCACAGTCAGCCGACCCACCCCATCTCTCCTGTACGCATCCCTTCACCACCACCCAGCAGGCGTCTGCCGTCAGCCAAACAACCAGCCATCATCCCACGGCACCCGTCACCACACGGCTGACGCCACTGTCAGCCAACCGATCATCCCATCCCCTCCCTCCCCCCTAATTCCCCCCAACTTCAATAAACAGCAGACGCCTGTTATGACCGACCAATCCCACCCCTCCTCCTCCTCCCTCCCACCCTCCTCCCCCACCCGAACCCTTGGAGACACGGCTGACGGATCCTGTCAGCCGGGCATCCCCCCCCCCCCCTCACCCCTACCCCACGTCTGACACCCGCTGTCATCCCCTTTCTACTCTTCAACACTTTTCCACGCCGCTGAACTTTCCTCAGGGGCGAAGTTCAGCGCCTCTGTCAGGCCAGATTTCGCCCTAGAACGCATCCCTCCACACCCTCCCAAAAAGGGGGGGGAGGAGGGAGAGGAAGAATGCCTTCGATACCACATACATCACAGATGAGAGAGAGAGAGAGAGAGAGAGAGAGAGAGAGAGAGAGAGAGAGAGAGAGAGAGAGAGAGAGAGAGAGAGAGAGACTGGGACTCTGGTCGGCGCTAACCACACACACACACACACACGGCGCTACGAGATCGTCTCCCTAACTTTTCATTTGGGGTCGAGAATATACTGTCACCGTCGCAATGACCAAAGAATGGGTCCGCCTCCACATCCTCTCAGCGTCGTGGCCGAAGCTGAGGGCAAGTGTGTGTGTGTGTGTGTGTGTGTGTGTGTGTGTGTGTGTGTGTGTGTACACCCCATCCTACACAATACAGACGCTCCGTGCGTTACACCCACCTCTACCAACGGGAGCGGAGGACACACCCCTCCACCGTACTACGTATCACAAAATAGACACCATGTGTCCCGGCCATGGGGGTTCCACACACACACACACACACACACACACACACACACACACACACACAGCTAACGATGACACACACACGCACACACACACACACACACACGCACACACACACAGCTAACGATGACACACACACACACACACACACACACACAGCTAACGATGACACACACACGCACACACACACACACACACACACACACACGCACACACACACACACACAGCTAACGATGCGCACGGCTCCTTGCGCCTCCTCTCCGCAGGCGGGCCAAAGATACCCCCACGGTGATAGAGGGAAGGAGATGGGACCCAGACACCCCAAACCTCTCTCTCTCTCTCTCTCTCTCTCTCTCTCTCTCTCTCTCTCTCTCTCTCTCTCTCTCTCTCTCTCTCTCTCTCGAAGGCGAGGCAATTCTTAGCACCAGGTGGCTTTCAAGATCCCTGGAGGGGTAGTAGCTCCGTTAGTCGAGTCGGTCCTCACTCACTCACTTCCTTCCCTCCCTCAAGTTTTTTCCCGGGGCCAGATAGTGGAAATTATTCATAGCCTCTATTATATCTGCGGGTTTTAATAGCCGTCTCTCTCTCTCTCTCTCTCTCTCTCTCTCTCTCTCTCTCTCTCTCTCTCTCTCTCTCTCTCTACTATTATAATACCGCTATCTCCTCCTCCTCCTCTTCCTCCTCCCTCCACCACCATGACCGTCTCCGCTTCCTCCTCCACCCGCCACCACCATTACCGGCTCCTCCTCCACCCGCCACCACCATTACCGTCTCCTCCTCCACCCGCCACCGCCATTACCGTCTCCTCCTCCACCCGCCACCACCATTACCGTCTCCTCCTTCACCCGCCACCACCATTACCGCCTCCTCCTCCACCCGCCACCACCATTACCGTCTCCTCCTCCACCCGCCACCACCATTACCGTCTCCTCCTCCTCCTCCTCCTCCTCACTCCACCTACCCCCCCCCATCTAACATCTCCTCCAACAATCTCATCTTCACTCCACTCCATTCCCCGTTAGCTGTCGTCTCCAACACCTTCCAAGCGCACCCTCAAACACGACCGTATGAACGTTGAACACGACGGTGCCAACGTTGAACACGACGGTACGAACGTTGAACACGACGGTACGAACGTTGAACACGACAGCACGACCATTGAACGCCAAGGTACGAACGTTGAACATGAAGGTACGAACGTTGAATACGACAGTACGACCACTGAACACCAAGGTACGACGTTGAACATGAAGGTACGAACGTTGAACACGACAGTACGACAATTGAACACCAAGGTACGAACGTTGAACATGAAGGTACGAACGTTGAACACGACAGTACGACAATTGAACACCAAGGTACGAACGTTGAACACGACAGTACGACAGTTGAACACCACGGTACGAACGTTGAACATGACAGTACGATCCTTGAACACGACAGTACGATCATTGAACACCACGGTACGAGCGTTCTGTGGTAAGACAGTGAATGACGTCATACGTCGTGAGGTAACTCTATGAATGGCGTCATACGTTCTGAGGCAACGCAGTGAATCACATCATACGTTGTGGGGGGGGGGGGGGTAACGCAGTCAAAGACGTCATACGTTCTGAGATAACGCACTGAATGACGTCATACGTTCCGACCGTAGGATCCGGGGGTCTCGCACGAGCACATGCGCTGGCTCGACCTGTGGCACACTTGGTCTGAGGCCAGAGAGAGAGAGAGAGAGAGAGAGAGAGAGAGAGAGAGAGAGAGAGAGAGAGAGAGAGAGAGAGAGAGGCACGACACGACACCACACACACACACATTATATATATCTATATCTATCTAGCTATATCTATATCTATCTATCTATCTATCTATCTATACCATGCACTGTGCTCTGAGTATGACAACAAAAGCACCCTTCCCCTCCCCCTTTGCCGACGTAAGCAAGCATGTGTTACCCTGGTTTCCAATTATCTGTCTATCTCATGTACGATAACCCGGGTCTAATACGCTATTACCCGGTCCTTTGTGAGCTTCGGAAATGTAAACAGAACGCTGGTGGGGGGGGGGGAGGGAGGGGTCTCTGTGGTGACGTCTACTGCAAACACCATATTGAACTTGTTTGTTTGTTGACATTCATTTTTTTCCTCTTTCCTTAGGGGGGGTGGAGGAAAGGGTAAGATAAATGAGACGATATTTACCTCTGTCGTTTATTTGCCAAACAGTCTATCTCTTAGTCTACCTATCTACTTATCTATCTACCTACCTACCTACCTATCTATCTATGTATATATATATATATATATATATATATATATATATATATATATATATATATATATATATATTGGAAAGGATCACAATTTTGCGCGTGATCAAGTATATTCCTATGAGTCCACGGGGATAATGAAACACGATAAGTTCCCAAGTGCACTTTCGTGTAATAATCACATCATCAGGGCAGACACAAGAGAGAAGTATAAGTCAGTTGATATACAACAACGAGGCGTAGCTTGGACGCCATTTGGTAAACATGCGATTGTCCAAGACAGACAACGAGCGTATCATAAACTTATTATGTGGACAAGAAGATGAAGTTTACAAATTTCATCAACAATAAAGTTATCCAATTTGTATAGACCATCACTAATATTAAGATTATGATTCTTTGTGTATTTAATAATACAAGATTCAATGATATTTCTCGTGGTAATGGAGTTAGAGTTAATAACTGAGATGGCATGACTCCAGTCAATATAATGATCATAGTCTTTAACGTGATTAAACAAGGCATTTGATTCTTGTTCCGTTCTTATACTATATTTACGGTGCTTAAGTCTAATAGAAAGATCCTTACCAGTCTTCCCAACATAAAACTTATCACAATTTCTACATGGCACTTTATAGATGCACCCAGGAGAATTTTCCTGGT
>NC_092287.1:8397796-8407796 GCF_036320965.1 Panulirus ornatus
AGATTAAATGAAGGGAATAAATGAGTAAATTCTTGGACCCCTTGATCATCTCACGTGAAGAGATTAAATGAAGGGAATAACTGAGTAAATTCTTGGACCCCTTGATCATCTTACGTGAAGAGATTAAATGAAGGGAATAAATGAGTAAATTCTTGGACCCCTTGATCATCTCACGTGAAGAGATTAAATGAAGGGAATAACTGAGTAAATTCTTGGACCCCTTGATCATCTTACGTGAGGAGATTAAAAATCTATTTGGCTTAAATTCTTCATTCTTTTTTATCATTTTTTTCCCCCAATCTTCGGTGCCTGTGTTGATGGGCGGGCGCCCATCACCTGGAGGCCATACACACACCCCATCGGCGAAGAGTGGCATGAAGGTTCTATGTATCAGTGTCATGGCATTGGCATTAACGGTCGTTAGCCTCATTACCATCCTCGTAGCAACGCTAACGACCGTCATCATTGCCATGATCAAGGTTAATCATGATTAAACGACGATTAAACTCCCTTCCGCCAGAGCCGGGGGGGACGTCAGGCCTGGCGCGTTAATCCCATCCCATCCCCCCCCCCCCGCCCCCCCCCCTCCCCCGTTTAATCGCCAGGGTGATTGCTGTTAATCCAGGGGGACCCCCCCCCCCCAGCAAGGCCCGGGATTATGATGGAGTTGTACAACTGTCTAATCCATGGCGCTTTAGGCCCGCCCCCCTCCTCCCACACACACACACACACACAGCCTGTGGTAGTGTGTGTGTGGAGAGAGAGAGAGAGAGAGAGAGAGAGAGAGAGAGAGAGAGAGAGAGAGAGAGAGAGAGAGAGAGAGAGAGAGAGAGAGACTCTTACCAACTGAACGATCAGAAAGCGCCCAAAAAAGGTCTACGGATACCGCCACCCAGGGTTCACTACCAACACACACACACACACACACACACACACACACACACACACACACACATACCAACGGTTCCCGTAAAGCAACAGTGTATTATGGTGGAATGTTGAGAATCTACCTCAAGATAAACCTGATCTTTTTAAAAGGAAGTTGCTGCAGGAATATATATATATATATATATATATATATATATATATATATATATTTATATATATATATATATATATATATATATATATATATATATTTCTTTCTTTCATACTATTCGCCATGTCCCGCGTTAGCGAAGGAGCGTTAAGAACAGAGGACTGAGCCTTTGAGGGAATATCCTCATCTGGCCCTCATCTCTGTTCCTTTTAGAAAATCAGAAACGAAAGGGGAGGATTTCCAGCCCCCCGCTCCCTCATGTATATATATATATATATATATATATATATATATATATATATATATATATATATATATATATATATATATATAAGCACAAGTTCTCCTGATGGAAAGCAATCAAACACGCACCGTTTACGACAGTTCTCTGCTTTGTGAGGCGGGTCAGCATTACCCGAGCGGCGTGTGTGTGTGTGTGTGTGTGTGTGTGTGTGTGTGTGTGTGTGTGTGTGTGTGTGTGTGTGTGTGTGTGTGCGTGCGTGCGTGTGTGTGTACGAGTAAAGACACGGTACATACATGTAAGGTACAGAGACGGAGCAAGACGAGAGTAAAACTCTCTCTCTTTCTCTCTCTCTCTCTCTCTCTCTCTCTCTCTCTCTCTCTCTCTCTCTCTCTCTCTCTCTCTCTCTCAACAACACAATTAGTAATCGCCCAGGAATACTATAATCCTCAGGTCTCATAAAGCCAGAGAGAGAGAGAGAGAGAGAGAGAGAGAGAGAGAGAGAGAGAGAACTGAGGCCTCTCCAGGGCCCGGCTCAGGAGCCCTTATCCAACATTTTCAGGCAAATTGGTTTAAAGTCCACTTCAGGCGCTGTCTCTCACGACGATAAACACTTCAGCCCCGGCCCGCCAGCCCCTCCTCCTCCTCCAGCCACCAACAGCCCACTGCAGGGGAACGTAAAAATGTTTTCTCTAACGCCTGATAGGTGAGGTGTGTGTGTGAGAGAGAGAGAGAGAGAGAGAGAGAGATGGTGACTTATCTATCATTCGTGTGTTGCGGGGAAGTGGGAGAGAGAGAGAGAGAGAGAGAGAGAGAGAGAGAGAGAGAGAGAGAGAGAGAGAGAGAGAGAGAGAGAGAGAGAGAGAGAGTTTGTTTCTACACTCTATGCTGCCCAGTCACTTACCCTTCTATACACATGTACGTTCACGTGAGTGTTTATGATCATCGTGCGTGTATATATGTGTGTGTGTGTGTGTGTGTGTGTGTGTGTGTGTGTGTGTGTGTGTGTGTGTGTGTGTGTGTGTGTGTGTGCGTGTGTGACAAACCTTTGGTTAAAAGGATTCACTTTGTCTTTGTAACACACACACACAGATGGGGGGTTAGTCATCCCCGCCCACCTGGCACCACCAGGCCCATGCTGTAGCAAACACCAGCACCCCCACCCACTCTTTACCCAACCCATCCCCCACCTAACCCCCAACCAACCCCCCCACACCTCCCCAACCAACCCAACCCCCCCAAACCATCAGTACAGCCCCTCTAACATCGGCTGAAAAACAGCGGCACAGGCCGATCCCCGCCAATGACAAGCGAGCGCGCGGGGTCGCCGCCGACAGCAAGGTTCACACACACACACACACACACACACACTCAAGATCACCTGGTGACGGCAGTGAGACCCGGGATCATCATGCCCTGAAATGCCCCACAGTCAGCTGCCTCAGAAGGACAAAATCATGATACTCAAGACCGTTTCGCGTAATTCCATATCATCTTATAATCGAACACGTCTACGAGGGAACCATTTATGACCCAGAAGCTAATGAGGTCAAACGCATCTAAGGGGGTGTGTGGACTGTTACGATCGTGTCTGTTGTGTGAGAGGGAAGGGGGGCGCGGTGGGGTGTGTGATGTGTGGGGGTGGAGGAGGTCATACGTATGACCCAGGGGGAGAAGGGTGGGGTCAGAACATACGAAAACCTACATGGAGATCCCGTCAGTGGGATTTGGTTAGCTCGTGTGCGTGTGTGACGGTCACTTGGACGTCACGCGGGCGCGATACAGGAGAAGAGCCTGGAGATGAAGGATGGTCCCATGCACCGACACCCAGCCTCCTTCTGGATATCCGCCCGTTAGCCTGGGGTCTATCCCATACTTTGAGTGGCCGGTGGGCCCCCCGGAGATGCAAAAACCAGCTGCTTCCGAGCGTTTCTATGCGACGACCCACCACACGAGGAGTGACCGTTGAGGGGAGGGGAACCCTCCTCATCCTCCTCCTCTCTCTCGAAGAACGAGGCTGTGGTACGTTGTTCCTCCCCCTCTCTCGGCCCTCCGTCCATCAAGTCCCAGGCACCTTACCATGACCCCAGGCCATCCACCACGGTCCTCTCGATCCCCTACACACACACACACACACACAACCACGAGCAATCACTCTCCCTCCCTCCTCCTGTGGTGTTGTCTTGTCCCAGCCTAAGCTGGCCACACCATGTACCACACCTCCACCACCACATCCCCTGACCGTCTACCACACCTCTTCCTACAGCATCCCTGACCCTCTACCACACTTCCCTCACACCCCTGACCGTCTACCACACCCCTACAGCATCCTTGACTCTCTGCCACACTTCCCTCACACCCCCTGACCGTCTACCACAGCTTCCCCTACAGCATCCCTGATCCTCTACCACACTTCCCTCACACCCCCGGCAGTCTACTACACCCCCCTACAGCATCCCTGATCCTCTACCACACTTCCCTCACACCCCTGACCGTCTACCACACCTCCCCCTACAGCATCCCTGACCCTCTACCACACTTCCCTCACACCCCCTGACCGTCTACCACACCTTCCCCTACAGCATCCCTGACTCTCTACCACACTTCCCTCACACCCCCTGGCCGTCTACCACAACATTAACATGTCGGGCACGTTCACAACACTTCACAACTACACCTGAGCAGGGGTGAGTTATGAGAGATTATGAGGTAGATGTGAGTAGAGTGGGGCTGTCAGGCACTTGGCCCAGTGGTGGCTGATTGTGGTGTGTGTCTGTCATGCACTTGACCCAGTAGTGGCCAGCTGGTAGGCTGGAATGTGTGAGTCTGTCATGCACTTGACCCCAGTCGTGGTGCCTGCCTGAAAAGCTCACCAGCTGGCTAGTGCTGTGTGTCTGTCATGCCCTTGACCTCACAACCAGTAATAAGGTCATTCTTGTCATCAAAACCATCTCGGGTGGCCCCCCACCCTTACACCACACACAACTGTGGTTACATCCAACTCTGCCACTCACTAAATTAAACGCCACATGTGTTCCCACTGAAAAAAAAAAAAAAAAAACCGCTCCCGGTTCCCCCTCAACTGACAACGGCGCACATATATACTTTACTAAAACAATTGTGTGTGTGTGTGTGTGTGTGTGTGTGTGTGTGTGTGTGTGTGTGTGTGTGTGTGTGTAGGTTTTACGACACTGAAACTGATGACTGTGGCTGAATGATATATATAATCAGTCCGGAGGCGAAGTGTATCTTGTGCTGCCGTCTGCTGGTGAAAATTACCCCCCCCCCCCCAACGCAGATTAGGTGAGTAATGAGGTGAGGAAACGGTGTGAGTGATGAGGAACTGGATGAGTTATGAGGAGAGGGACGAGGTGGGGGTGAGGGAGGTAATGAGGTGAGGAAACGGTGTAAGTAATAGGGATCGGGATGAGTTAGGAGGAGAGGGACGAGGTGGGGGGTGAGGTAATGAGGTGAGGAATTGGTGTGAGTAATGAGGAACTGGATGAGTTATGAGGAAAGGGATGGTGGGGGGGTGGGGTAATGAGGTGAAGGATGGGGTGAGTGACGAGATGGGGAACGGGAGGAGTTATGAGGAAAGGGACAAGGGGTGAGGTAATGAGGTAAGTAACGGTGTGAGTAATGAGATGAGGAACTGGATGAGTTATGAGGAGAGAGACAGGGGGGTGAGGTTATACGGTGAAGGATGATGGGGTGGTGGGTGGTGAATAATGAAGTGAGGGACGGGATGAATAATGAGGTGTGGGGCGAAACGGGGGGAATGAGGAATGAGTGATGAACTGAAGGACGAGGAGAATAACGCCATGAGGACGGAGCCAGTCATGAAGTGAGGCGAGATCGGAGTGAGTAATGAGGTGAGTAATGAGGTGATCTCTGTCCTCACGCCCGTGAATACCACCACCACGAAGTCGTGACATACCGAGGCTAACAAATCCTTACAACCACACACACACACACACACACACACACACACACACACACACACACACAAACACACACACACGAGGTACCAAACCCAGCGTTTCCTCCACTTGAAGAACACACACACACACACACACAAACACACACACACACACATACACACACACACACACACACACACGAGGTACTAAACCCAGCGTTCCCTCCACTTGAAGAACACACACACACACACATTATGTCTCATGGCTTCTGAGATACACATATACTCCCACTAAGGCAAACTCTACATTCAGTCTGCGAACGGCAATATTAAACTGACAATCAATGCGTAATAAGAAGCGTACATCACCAAGGACGACAGATTCTCAGCACACACACTCTGTTTTCTTTAACCATTTCGGTAGAGATCATAAATCCTTATGATCCGTCTCGTGTGATGGACCATACGATAAGCAATCTTCCTCAGCCACACACACACACGAGCGTCGTCGTCTCTACACACAATTCATCTCGAATTTACCCCACGAGATGACACTCGCGCCTCCTGGTGTGAGGAACTTCGTGAGTGTGTCTGAGGGAGGGAGTAGGTGGGCAGGTTACGAGCCACTGCTGCAAGCCGGAGTCATTCGTGGCTTAGAGACACAGACAGACAGAGAGACAGAGAGACAGACGCTGACCAAGCTTAACCCCTATCCCTATCACATCACAAGGATAACAACACCTGGTCAATATATATATATATATATATATATATATATATATATATATATATATATATATATATATATATATATATATATATATATATTGGAAAGGATCACAATTTTGCGCGTGATCAAGGTATTCCTATGAGTCCACGGGGAAAATGAAACACGATAAGTTCCCAAGTGCACTTTCGTGCAGTAATCACATCATCAGGGGAGACACAAGAAAGAAATGTATATCAACTGACTGTTATATTTCTCTCTTGTGTACCCTGATGATATGATTATTACACGAAAGTGCACTTGGGAACTTGTCGTGTTTCATTTTCCCCGTGGACTCATAGCAAAATATAATAAATAAATATATATATATTCCAAAGAGTCTAAAATGAAATGAAAAAAACATTCATACATTATACTAAGCATTATAACACCTAATGGCTTTCGCCGGGCCCCGCTAATAATTCATTAACGTCTCGTTGGTGCTGGAGTGAATCATGGACTAATAACAGCGAATATACGTCTAGGAAATGTCCGCTCCCACCGCCCCCAGCCCCCCAATGGAATTAGAGAGAAAGGAAAATTCCTTGGAATTACGGCTAAGGTTATAAATCCCATTAAAGAATTTGCATAAGAAAAAGAAATAGAGAGAGAGAGAGAGAGAGAGAGAGAGAGAGAGAGAGAGAGAGAGAGAGAGAGAGAGAGAGAGAGAGCAGACGTCGGGTTTCTGCTGCACAGGGCCACTGATGACATACACTGGAGGAAGTGTGGCACAGTTCCCCGGGGCTTTGGGGCAAGGTGTCCCGGGCCGGGCTGGCCTACCCTCGCTCCTCAGTGCCTCACGACCACTGCAGCGGGCGAACAGTCGGCCTCCGTGGCGCTTGGGAGTGGTGCCATGGCACTCTCTGTTCTGCTACGACTGCCGGTGGGTCACACAGATGGTGTGGAGTGACTGGTGGCACCGTGTGGCGCCACAACTCCAGCACTGGGTCATTTACATGTTGTGGAGGGGCGATGTGTGTTCGTTGTAGTGCCACACGGCACCCCAGGTCTGGTGCCACAGGTCTGGCACTAGCGTAAACACGGCTGCGCTGCTGGCGCGCCTCTCTTCTGCGACGCATCAGGTCCGCTGTTTCGTTAAGCACATGACGCCGTTGTGGTGTGCGAGGAAAACATGGCAGATAGAGTGTGTGTGTGTCCCACGTCGAGATGTTAGCGGGGGAAAACGTGTGAACAACATTCATGCAATACTTTCCCTTCACACCAGAGTGTCGCCTTGCAAACGCAACACCCACCACACCTTCCTAACCTGACCTCCTATTTCTGACCTCCGACCTCCCGCTTCTGGTCTGGATCTCCCGCTTCCGAAGTCTTGACCCACCGCTTCTGAACCCTCCGTCTCGAGCATCTGACCACTCCCTCTATGACCTCCCACTTCCGGCCTGTGACCTATGACCTCTGGCTCCCTCCACACCCCCAACCTGCGGCCCCGTGACCTCACATCCCCCACCTGTGGCCCCATGACCTGACAACTCCCACATGTGACCCCCGTGACATTCCATCTCGCTCATGTGACCCATGGTGTCTCATTGTGTTCTGTCTAAGCCACTTATCTCGGGGGCCCTAATTCACCACTCGTAATCCAAGACCTTTGACCCCATACTTTGACCCTTAATCTGTAACCCTTGACCTACGAGTATGAAAGAGACGGCGAGACATGAACAGGCAAAACCACGCGGACGGGACGATTATCATACATGTCAAGTACAACACGAGAGAAACCCATGCAAGAAAGATGACCATTATCACTCGTCATGTCCAAACCGTGGCAATAACAAGAACACAAGCCAATCAATAAATGGCAGATATGAGGCGATAATAATGCATCGTTCCTGTTGTCGTCCCGGGTCGCGCCCGCCCGCCTCGTCCTGTTACGAATATGAACGAACTATTACCTTCCGGGTAATGAGGGGACACTTCATTACTTAATGGGCAATACCTGTCTCGGGGGGGTGTTTTCATCGCCCGTCATTGATGAACAGCATCCGGAGCCAACCCATGCCACCCGTCTGCAAAAGACTGCCGGGTCTCGCGTAGCGCTGTCGCATCTATTGTGTAACCGTAAGGATTACAGGCTCCTTTGTGTGTGTGTGTGTGTGGGGGGGAAACGTATTGTGGGTGCTTCAAGAGCCAATACCAACATGATACGTCGTGCTAACTTTATCATTTCAAGTCGTACTAACCTTCTTTTAAGTCGTACTAACCTTCTTTTAAGTCGTACTAACCTTCTTTTAAGTCGCACTTATTTTCCTCAGGTCGTACTAGCCCCTTTTCAAGCCATACAAACATTTTCTTAATCTTTCCTCAGTCCGGTGCCAACGTCTGGGGCATCCAGTACCAGCGTCGGGCGTAGGAGAGGAGCCAACTGGACTGGAGGAATCGGCCTGTTTCCTCCGGTTGCACGTAGCTCATATGCCATAATTACAGTTCCTCTTCCTCCTCCTCCTCCCACACACACACACACACACACACACACACACACTACCCGGATCTCCTCTCCTCGCTCCCTGCTTCATGTTACCGTGACAATTACGGCCAATAATTCATCTTCGACGATCATATAACTGCACGAGCTGTGCAGTGCTGCCAACACGAACACACGGGGAGTTAATACACACCTAAAGAACGTGTGTGTGTGTGTGTGTGTGTGTGTGTGTGTGTGTGTGTGTGTGTGTGTGTGTGTGTGTGTGTGAGTTGCACACTCACAGCCAAAACGAGTCCACCCCTCGTGGTTTACAGGTGAGCAGCGTTGCTGACCTTGACACACTCCAGGGCAGCGGAGGTTCATATATATAGATATATATAAATATATATATATATATATATATATATATATATATATATATATATATATATATATATATATATATATATATTGGAAAAGGATCACAATTTTGCCCGTGATCAAGATATTCCTATGAGTCCACGGGGAAAATGAAACACGAAAAGTTCCCAAGTGCACTTCCGTGTAATAATCACATCATCAGGGGAGACACAAGAGAGAAATATAAGTCAGTTGATAAAGAGTATATACAGTATGTATATATATATATATATATATATATATATATATATATATATATATATATATATATATATATATATATATATGGTTCACAGATCAAGGCTTTCAAAATGAGAGCAAAGGAACACTGGACGAAATTCAAGAGAGCGAGCATCAGGACAGCGAGTGGAGAGGACTGACGGGCGAGGCTGGCCGCTGACGGTACGTGTCCGTCAGTCTCCATCTGGACTCCAGTGAGGAAGGCTGAGGAAGAGAGAGAGAGAGAGAGAGAGAGAGAGAGAGAGAGAGAGAGAGAGAGAGAGAGAGAGAGAGAGAGAGAGAGAGAGTCGCTTGTATGTCGTCCAGGTACAAACTTCAACGCGAGGCGACTCCAGACACCCTCGTCCCACACGACGCTGAGTCACATATAAGAGACGAAGATCCTTAACGAAATATTTAACTAAACCACCCCCCTTCCATCATTCCTTCCTTCCTTCCTTTCTTTCTTTCCTTCCTTCAGACCCTTTCAAAGACGCTACCACGCCACTTCAAGAGTTCAAACAGCAATTTTAATGAACAGGTGCAAACTACTCGTCAAGTCATTTCTCTCCCTCTTACATATGTTTTTTTTTCTTTCTTTTTTTGGCGTGAAAACATAAAAACTTTCATAAAAATGTTTTGTAAGTTGCCCAAGGCACAACATTCCATCGTAAGCTGACGCACGGCAGATGTCATCAAAATTAAACCCGGTCACGTGACTCGGGTTGATGGTAGTGGAAACTACTGCATGAATTGATGATGCTTGTGTCCTGGAAAGGTCCACCTTGGCCACTGGAAAGGTCCCACCTTGGGCACTGGAAAGGTCCCACCTTGGCCACTGGAAAGGTCCCACCTTGGCCACTGGAAAGGTCCCACCTTGGCCACTGGAAAGCTTCCACCTTGGCCACTGGAAAGGTCCCACCTTGGGCACTGGAAAGGTCCCACCTTGGGCACTGGAAAGGTCCCACCTTGGG
>NC_092287.1:8412796-8485296 GCF_036320965.1 Panulirus ornatus
CATCATCACTTTCACTGTCAATAATCATAATCACTTTCACCATCACTTTCACTGTCAATAATAATCATCACTTTCATCATCACTTTCACTGTCAATAATAATCATCACTTTCACTGTCAATAATAATCATCACTTTCACTGTCAATAATAATCATCACTTTCACTGTCAATAATAATCATCACTTTCATCATCACTTTCACTGTCAATAATAATCACCACTTTCACCATCACTTTCACTGTCAATAATAATCATCACTTTCACCATCACTTTCACTGTCAATAATAATCACTTTCACTGTCAATAATAATCATCACTTTCACTGTCAATAATATTATAATCATCACTTTCATCATCACTTTCACTGTCAATAATAATCACTTTCACTGTCAATAATAATCATCACTTTCACCATCACTTTCACTGTCAATAATAATCACTTTCACTGTCAATAATAATCATCACTTTCACCATCACTTTCACTGTCAATAATAATCACTTTCACTGTCAATAATAATCATCACTTTCACTGTCAATAATAATCATCACTTTCACTGTCAATAATAATCATCACTTTCATCATCACTTTCACTGTCAATAATAATCACCACTTTCACCATCACTTTCACTGTCAATAATAATCATCACTTTCACCATCACTTTCACTGTCAATAATAATCACTTTCACTGTCAATAATAATCATCACTTTCACTGTCAATAATAATCACTTTCACTGTCAATAATAATCACCACTTTCACCATCACTTTCACTGTCAATAATAATCATCACTTTCACCATCACTTTCACTGTCAATAATAATCATCACTTTCACCATCACTTTCACTGTCAATAATAATCATCACTTTCACTGTCAATAATAATCATCACTTTCACCATCACTTTCACTGTCAATAATAATCATCACTTTCACCATCACTTTCACTGTCAATAATAATCATCACTTTCACTGTCAATAATAATCATCACTTTCACTGTCAATAATAATCATCACTTTCACCATCACTTTCACTGTCAATAATAATCATCACTTTCACTGTCAATAATAATCATCACTTTCACTGTCAATAATAATCATCACTTTCACCATCACTTTCACTGTCAATAATAATCACTTTCACTGTCAATAATAATCATCACTTTCACTGTCAATAATAATCACTTTCACTGTCAATAATAATCACCACTTTCACCATCACTTTCACTGTCAATAATAATCATCACTTTCACCATCACTTTCACTGTCAATAATAATCATCACTTTCACCATCACTTTCACTGTCAATAATAATCATCACTTTCACTGTCAATAATAATCATCACTTTCACCATCACTTTCACTGTCAATAATAATCATCACTTTCACTGTCAATAATAATCATCACTTTCACTGTCAATAATAATCATCACTTTCACTGTCAATAATCATAATCACTTTCACCATCACTTTCACTGTCAATAATAATCATCACTTTCACTGTCAATAATAATCATCACTTTCATCATCACTTTCACTGTCAATAATAATCACCACTTTCACCATCACTTTCACTGTCAATAATAATCACTTTCACTGTCAATAATAATCACTTTCACTGTCAATAATAATCACTTTCACTGTCAATAATAATCATCACTTTCACCATCACTTTCACTATCATCAGCCACCACCACCATCATCATCATCATCACTATCAATCACACTCACTATCAAATCATCCCACTCTTCATCATCAGTCATCATCATCCGGCCCTCATGACTTCTGCACCATCATCATCATCCTTCGTCATTATCCTCACCATCCCTCATCATCAACACCCCCCCCTCATGGTTACTCAGTGGCCGCAGTCTATCATGCGAAAGTGTCAAGTCTATTGAGATAGATTGGGCAATAGATCTCGCCAGGTGTGAGAGGGGTACTGATAGATAAATTGCCTTGCCAACATTCCCCCCTTCCCTCCCTCCTCCAAGCCCATGTTAATTACAGTGACGTCACGGTTCCTGTCTGATCAATATACTGTGTGTGTGTGTGTGTGTGTGTGTGTGTGTGTGTGTGTGTGTGTTATTAATCACTATACTTATCTATCATTCACTTTCCCGTGTCAACTTGTGTACACAAACAACTTCCCACGTAAACAAGAGTATGGGCCTCTGTGGTGTAGTGGTTAGCGTTCCTCCTGACCATGACGCATTCACGGGCCCCGCCCAGGGTCGAGCGCATAGGTTCGAGTCCTGGTCGCGGAAGTGTGTCCACAGTCCACCCAGATGTTCATCCTCCTCTGAGGTTTTTTTTTTAATAAATGTGGTAACTGCTTCGGCTAGGATATATATATATATATATATATATATATATATATATATATATATATATATATATATATATATATATATATATATATATATATTGACTTTAATTAGGGTTGCCCGTTGCAAATAGACAAAATTTTCCTCAGAACCAACCTAAAAAGAGGACGCGTTTGACCTGAATGTCACCATCCATGGTTTGAGTAATGTCAAGTTGTGACCCCTCTCCCCCTCACTGCTGACCTCTGACCCAACCAAAGCTGACATCCCCCTCCTCCCACCCACCCCAACCAGACAGTAAATGTTATACATTTTCTTCAAAAATGTATACAGAGAAATTCCCCCTCTCCCACCTCCTCCCTGTCAAAATACATTTATACACACACACTTGATGTCTCTCGTCAATATATATATATATATATATATATATATATATATATATATATATATATATATATATATATATATATATATATATATTGGGGATAGGGGATTAAGAATACTTCCCACGTATTCCCTGCGTGTCGTAGAAGGCGACTAAAAGGGGATGGAGCGGGGGGGCTGGAAATCCTCCCCTCTCGTTTTTTTTTTTTTTTTTTTTTTTAATTTTCCAAAAGAAGGAACAGAGGGGGCCAGGTGAGGTTATTCCAAAAAAGGCCCAGTCCTCTGTTCTTAACGCTACCTCGCTAACGCGGGAAATGGCGAATAGTTTAAAAGAAAGATATATATATATATATATATATATATATATATATATATATATATATATATATATATATATATATATATATATATATATATATATATATATATTTTTTTTTTTCTTAAACTATTCGCCATTTCCCGCGTTAGCGAGGTAGCGTTAAGAACAGAGGAATGGGCCTTTGAGGGAATATCCTTACCTGGCCCCGTTCTCTGTTCCTTTTGGAAAATTAAAAAAAAAAAAAAAAAATATATATATATATATATATATATATATATATATATATATATATATATATATATATATATATATATATATATTCCTATGAGTCCACGGGGAAAATGAAACACGAAAAGTTCCCAAGTGCACTTTCGTGTAATAATCACATCATCAGGGGAGACACAAGAGAGGAATATAACAGTCAGTTGATATACATCGAAGAGACGAAGCTAGGACGCCATTTGGTACACACACACACACACACACACACACATATATATATATATATATATATATATATATATATATATATATATATATATATATATATATATATATATATATATATTCCTCGTTCGTCATATATATATATATATATATATATAACAAAAAAAACTACTATACACCTGCAATGTATTACTCTAGCTCTGACTTTTCCGCACATTTTTATTTTTTTTACTTTTTTATGAACAAAAAATTAGAAAAAAAAGAAAAAAAAAAGAGGGAGATGCCTTTATTCCACGCATCATTTGTCTAGTGCGTTTCAAATGCTGCCTGGGGCGCCGGCCGGACCCCCAAACCCCCCACACGAGTATTGAATGTAAACAGTGCTACAAAAGTGCACAATAGGAAGACCTGCACACGGCCAGCTCGCATATCAAAAGCCTTAACGTGGTTCCGAGCCTCGGCTAATTGTCCCCCCCCCCCTGTCCTTTATTAACCTTTGTCCTCAAAATCAAAACATTTACAATCTAATTTGCATAATTAACTAACTGTTAATTTCATTTATTTATTTTGTAATTAGTGCCTCTGTCCGGTAATTATATTTAGACCTTCAAGTGTGTGTGTGTGTGTTTGTCTGCGTGTGTGTGTGTGTGTTTTTTTTTGGTCCTTGCAACCAACTCCCCCTCCCCCTTGGTTGCAACCTGCAGACTAGGGGCCCCCCAAGTTCCCTTCCCTCTAATTATATAATATAATATATATATATATATATATATATATATATATATATATATATATATATATATATATATATTATCCCTGGGGATAGGGAAGAAAGAATACTTCCCACGTATTCCCTGCGTGTCGTAGAAGGCGACTAAAAGGGGAGGGAGCGGGGGGTTGGAAATCCTCCCCTCTCGTTTTTTTTTTAATTTTCCAAAAGAAGGAACAGAGAAGGGGGCCAGGTGAGGATATTCCCTCAGAGGCCCAGTCCTCTGTTTTTAACGCTACCTTGCTAATGCGGGAAATGGCGAATAGTTTGAAAGAAAGACATATATACAAGATTCTAGTCCCTTGACCTTACCCTCCTAACTAAGTGTCGCCTTTGTTTCCATACGACGTGTTCCCTCCACTGCCTCTCTGGATTACCTTTCGACCCCCTCCTCCTCCCTTCCATCCCTCCACCCGACCGTCCCTCCCTCCCTCCCATCGTCTTCGATTGCGTGTGTGTGTGTGGGGGAGGAGTGGTTGATGGGGGGTTGTTCCCTCCCCCACACACCCACACACAAAAAAAATAAAGATCCGTGGTAATGAAAACGATGGGTCACCGTCAACTCCAGCCCCTCACAGAATTATCTGGCAGTATTTGTGGTCCGGAGTTGATTACATTCTAACCTGATTACTCTTCCCCTCCCCTCCCCCTGGCTCATGATTACATTTTGATTATTTCTTTTTTTTTTTCCTCTCTCTCCTCTCTCACACACACACGGAGTTTGTACCACATTTGTACATGTTCCCAGGAGATCATGACCGGCCACTGGTAATGATGAGGTAGGGGGGGGCGGGTAAGGGGGTGAAGTGGACAACGGGGGAGAGAGAGAGAGAGAGAGAGAGAGAGAGAGAGAGAGAGAGAGAGAGAGAGAGAGAGAGAGAGAGAGAGAGAGAGAGAAGTGACCCCGTCAGAAACCTGACCAACAGGTTCTGAACTACTTACACGTTGTGCGTGCGTGCGTGCGTGTGCGTGTGTGTGTGTGTGTGTGTGTGTGTATACAAACATCCAGTCTCGTAATGTCTCTTGGTCTGTTTAAAGTCTCCCGACGCGGCGTGAGCCAAGAGACACCCAGTCTGGCTGGCTCATCAGCCAACACACACACACACATATACACATTCATCACACACGGGGCGCCAGACCACAACACTTTATATATATAACAACTCTTCATCGTGTGTTGTGATGAATCCATCAAGGGCTACAATCACAGACGCTCCTCCGGCTGAGGAGCTCTCTCCACACACACACACACACACGGAGGAGGAGGAGGGAATGAAGCGGGGTGTGAATTCTAGACGCCTCACCTCCTCCCTCACACACACACACACATACCCTCACCCCCACGCACCACCTCACTCCTCCACCCGGCATGGCATTCCAGATTCCAGTCTCCCGCCTGGCATTCCGGCGTGACTCCCTTCCCTCCTCCTTCCCTCCGCCTGCCTACCTGATATGACGGCTCAAATCGACCAGGAACAATGGAGTCTCCCTCCACTCCACTCCCCGCCCGACCAGACACGGTCCCCGGAGCACCCGCGTTTCCAGATGAGCACAACTTCAAAGTCGCCCTCGGCGCGTTATCAGGGCGACCAAGCGCCGCGGCAACTCCTGGGATCTTCCCAGGGAGTTATAGCCAGAAGGACCTCACCCTCCCTCACCTCACCTCACCTCACCCTCCCTCACCTCACCCTCACCTCACCCTCCCTCACCCTCACCTCACCTCACCCTCCCTCAGCACCTGGGGGTTCCAATAATGATGAACGGAGGACTTTTAATCGCCGCGCATTACGAGCCAACTTCTGAAACGCCCGGTTTTCCCCCCGCTTACCTGCTCGTTGGAGATGTCAAGGTCATCCATAGGGTCATTAACCTCCTAATTATGCCTCCTTAAATACGTGTGAACCGATGTAGTTGGGGCGAACCACCGGGGAAAGTCATTGCTTCGTCCCGGAGTTCAACCTGTGGTTATCATGTGTCACCATGTCCTTAGTGGCGGTCGATGGTGAACACGTCACCTGGAACTTGTACAGTGAACACAGCTGGTACTGTAATGAACACAGCTGGTACTGGAACACAGCTGGTACTGGAGCACATGTGGCACTATATCGAACACAGTTGGTACTGTAATGAACACAGCTGATGCTATAATGAACATAGCTGGCACTTAATGAACACGCCTGGTACTGTGATGAACACAGCTGGTACTGGAACACAGCTGGTGCATTCATGAACACAGCTGGCACTATGATGAACACAACTGCTGCTGTAATGAACACAGATGGCACTATGATGAACTCAGCTGGCACTATACGTAATGAACACACCTGGCACTATCATGACGAACACAGCTGGCACCATGATGAACACAGCTGGCATCATACAACGAACACAGTCATCACTTAATCACCATGCATCACCATCTTCAGTCATCAGTGATACAGTCATCAGTCACCCTCACCATCTTAAGTCATCATCACTATCAACATCAGTCATCAGTCATTATCTTCAGTCATCAGCACTACAGTCATCAGTCATCATCACCATCTTAAGTCATCAGCACTACAGTCATCAGTCATCACCACCATCTTAAGTCATCAGTACTATCATTCATGAGTCATCATCACCATCTTCAGTCATCAGTCACCCTCACCGTCTTACGTCACCAGTACTACCAACTTCAGTCATCAGTCATCCTCACCTTCTTAAGTCATCAGCACTAAAGTCATCAGTCATCATCACCATCTTAAGTCATCAGTCATCATCAAGACCTGACCGTCTTCAGTCATCAGTGTTTTATCATCATTTCCCAGGACTGCAGCGGGCGTGGGGGAGGGGGAGGGGAGGGGACGACGGGAGTCGGTAGTAGGGAAGGGAGGGAAGAAGGGAAGCTGGGAGGAAGGGAGGGTAGGAGAGAAGGGAAGCTGGGAGGGAGAGAAGGAAGGGAAGATGGAAGGGAGGGAAGGAAAGAAAGAGGGAGGGAGGGAAGCTGGGAGGGGGAGGGAAGGAAAGAGGGAGGGAAACTGGGAGGGAGGGAGGGAGGGAAGCTGGGTGGGAGGGAGGGAGGGAGGGAAGGGAAGCTAGGAGGAAAGGAGGGAGGGAAGGGAAGCTGGGAGGGAGGGAGGGAGGGAAGGGAAGCTGGGAGGGAGGGAGGGAGGGAAGGGAAGCTGGGAGGGAGGGAGGGAGGGAGGCTGGCTAAGTAAGCTGGGGCGATAGATACGCGACGGTGAGGCTCGCCAGATTATCTGCCTCCCCAGACAGGCCTCCTGTCTACAGCTTAATTACCTGACGTCACACCTTAAGCTTGATTAACATGTGTGTGTGTGTGTGTGTGTGTGTGTGTGTGTGTGTGTGTGTGTGTGTGTGTGTGTGTCTATCGCTCACCCCAATCCACACTGTGTAGACGGGAAAGGCCCCGAGACGGGAGCCTGCCAGCCACTGTCAAATTAGACGGTTCATTAGACAACTCCCTCGCTACTACCGCTCACTAAACACACACACACAAACACACACACACACACACACACACACACACACGTACACGTACACGTACACATACGCTACCATCACCACCATCACTGTCAACGCCTCACACGGAGCCTGTCAACTTCTGCACAAGTGACCTGTCAACCTCACACACGGCTGTCAACCTCACACACGGCACCTGTCACTAATATGTTTGCCTTGCCGTCACACGGTAACATTTTCTTCTCACTCTCTCTATTAATTCACACGTGTGCCAATCCGGCGTAATTTCCAGCCTGAGTAAATTTCTTAAGAAAACAACTATTCCCTCCCCTTCCTTCCCTCCCCATTCCCCATTCCCTCCCCCACACACCCTCTTCAGAGGACAGACCTGGCGTGACAGCCGTAACGCGAGAGAGTGACGGGGCCGGTCATCAAGGAGAGTTTACTAAGGGGGGGAAGGGGGGGAAGAGCCGTCACTGCTGTGACAACCCGGGGAGGGGGGGGGGTGGTGCAAGTGTAGTGCACACACACACACACACACACACACACACACACACACACACACATACACACAGTTACGGGAGTGTGCGTTACAAGAGGGAACCATTAAGTGTGATCCAATGGTTGTAAGTGACGCAAGAGGGTGTGTGTGTGTGTGTGTGTGTGTGTGTGTGTGTGTGTGTGTGTGTGTGTGTGTGTGTGTGTGCGCGCGTGTGTGTGTGTGTGTGTGTGTGTGTGTGTGTGTGTGTGTGTGTGTGTGTGTGTGTGTGTGTGTGTGTGTGTGTGTGCGTACCGTTGTAACATGAAGCGTACGTATACAGTTGGGAAGTGTACGTACGTTGCTATGTATATATGTATATATGGGCTATGTATATATGGGCGTTGCTATGTATATATGGGCGTTTATGTATACGTACGTGTATAGGAGTGTATGTAACGCCATTAATACATCAGTGTACCGCAGCCAGCCACACACAAACACACACACACACACGTTCAGATGGCCCGTTATGAACGTCTTGTCTTCCTCTATGGATCGTTCTAAACCTCTCATAACGTACGAAAAGAAAGAAAAAATTAATATCATAAGAAATCGTTCCCTATATACCACAGTGACCCCCATCACCACCCATCACCACCAGGCGCCCCCTTTACCACATCGAGCGCGGTCAGTTTTGATCGCCAGAGAGTGAAGGTGTTATGGAAAGTGGAGAGCGACCCACCATCCAGCATTCCCACGGTCCACTGGTGGGTGTTCCCTCCATTCACCTAACCCTTCCGAACTCCATTGCCGCCTTCGTCCTTGTTATTTTGCCGTCCCTCAGCCAAACACGAGCACAGCCCCCGGGCCAGCCACTACGGGAACCGGCTGACCGACGGTCGAATATCAGACGTCCGTCAAACCCATCACACACACACACATCTCCCAGGGCGAGCCACACCCAACCACTTTCCCTCTCACACACCCACGACCCTACACTTTCCCCCTCACACACCCACGACCCTACACTTTCCCCCTCACACACCCACGACCCTACCTTACCCCTCACCCCTTCCACACCCCAACCTTACTCTACACTTTCCCCCTCACACACCCCGACCCTACCTTTCCCCTCACACACCCACGACCCTACCCTACCCCTCACCCCTTCCACACCCACGACCCTACCTTACCCCTTCCCCTTCCACACCCCGACCCTACCTTTCCCCTCGAACACCCACGACCCTACCTTACCCCTCACCCCTTCCACACCCACGACCCTACCTTACCCCTCACCCCTTCCACACCCACGACCCTACCTTACCCCTCACCCTTCCACACCCACGACCCTACCCTACCCCTTCCCCTTCCACACCCCGACCCTACCTTTCCCCTTACACACCCACGACCCTACCCTACCCCTCACCCCTTCCACACCCACGACCCTACCTTACCCCTCACCCCTTCCACACCCCGACCCTACCCCTTCCCCTTCCCCTTCCACACCCACGACCCTACCCTACCCCTCACCCCTTCCAAAACTGGGGTGTTGCAGTGATTCACTTCATCCACCTAATCCCCGGGGAAAGGCCCACGCCCTCTGGAGAAGTGCTGCAGTGATTAGCCTAATCTCTCTGGAGATCACCATCTTCCCTCGGGCAAGCCAATCCAAGCCAATCCCCTCCGTACACCCCCGCGCGCCCCTTCTGGATTGTGGTGGGGGGATGGAGTGTGTGTGTGGGTGTGTGGGTGTGTGTGTGTGTGTGGAGGGGACTACCTGAGTGACTAACCAGATGAGCGGGGGGCGCTACTGAGGTGATTAGCCTAATCCTTTGTTTACCTTACGGATTTTCACAGTTTTAGTGGTGATGCGGGCCTCCGGATTGGTGGGGGGGGGGGGGGGGGAAAGGACAGTATCAATGAACAGACGATGACTCTCTCTCTCTCTCTCTCTCTCTCTCTCTCTCTCTCTCTCTCTCTCTCTCTCTCTCTCTCTCTCTTCTGGCTTTACATTCGTCTTTCTAACCCTTTCAAAAAACAAAAAAAAAGGAGGAGGAGCCTTAATATTTTTTTTTTCTTTTTCGAAGAGTTTCGTGAACACGAGGCATGCATGGTCAATAGACACAGCTGAAATGGGGTCACCATCATTACCATGTAATGACCATTCAGACGACACCTTATGTACGATGGTCACTTTCAGGTGTTCGAGTTCAGAGGCGAAAATATACGATAATGGCCTCTTTTTTTTACCAAGTTTTGTTAACTTTCCTCTGTAATTCGATGCACACACACACACACACACACACAGACACACAAACACACAGGAATGGATGAAGGCAAGCAAGTATGAATATGTGCGTGTGTATGTATGTATATGCCTGTGTATGTTTATGTACACGTTGATATGTTTATGTCCGCATATGGGCGTTAATGTATATGCACGCGTATATGAGTGGATGGGCCATTCTTCGTCTGTTTCCTGGGAAGAAGGCGAGAGAGAGAGAGAGAGAGAGAGAGAGAGAGAGAGAGAGAGAGAGAGAGAGAGAGAGAGAGAGAGAGAGAGAGAAAAAAAAAAATCCCACAACTTCGTATGAGACAAGGAGGGTATTATCATAACGCGCCATCCTCGTGTGGCTGGTCTGCACACGCAAACCAAAGGAAGCAGCAGCTGGCAGACGCGCACCCACGGGTTTCCCAAGGCCTTGGAGGCTGGGACCCTGACAGGCAGCTCAGAGAGAGAGAGAGAGAGAGAGAGAGAGAGAGAGAGAGAGAGAGAGAGAGAGAGAGAAGGAGCGTCTGTCCATCGTTGTGTTCTGAAATTTAAGACACAAAGGAGACTTAGAAAACGATGTATTGCATGTAGAAAACATTTTCTTCTGTGTTCTGAAATTTAGAAAGACGAGCGAGACTTAGAAAACGATGTATTGCATGTAGAAAACATTTTCTTCTGTGTTCTGAAATTTAGAAAGACGAGCGAGACTTAGAAAACGATGTATTGTATGTAGAAAACTTTTTCCCCGTTTTCTGAAATATAATAAAAGACTTAGAAAACGATGTATTACATGTAGAAAACTTTTTTCCGTGTTCTGAAACATAAGAAACGAGCGAGACCTAGAAAACGATACATGTAGAAAACTTTTTGCTCGCGAGACTTAGAAAACGATATATTGTAAGTAGAAAACAGCTGAATGAAACCAGGTTACTGGTGGCCCCCATTCCGAGATGCTGCACAAGCACTCTCTTTTTTCCCCCCCCGCATCTCTCTCTCTCTCTCTCTCTCTCTCTCTCTCTCTCTCTCTCTCTCTCTCTCTCTCTCTCTCTCTCTGAGCTGCCTGTCAGGGTCCCAGCCTCCAAGGCCTTGTGAAACCCGTGGGTGCGCGTCTGCCAGCTGCTGCTTCCTTTGGTTTGCGTGTGCAGATCAGCCACACGAGGATGGCGCGTTATGATAATACCCTCCTTGTCTCATACGAAGCTGTGGCATTTCTCTCTCTCTCTCTCTCTCTCTCTCTCTCTCGCAGCACCAGTCCACCAGGGCCTTCAACTCGTCCCTCCTCCCCTCTCCCTCCTCCTCCTCCTCCCTGGGCCTTCAACTCGTCCCCTCCCCTCCCCCCCCTCGCGCCTCCTCTCCCCCCCCCACCCCTAACTCAACACCTCGGGGATACGCCCCCACCCTGTGCCCCCCCCCCCCAGGAAGGTGTGGGGGGGAGAGGGAGGGGGAAATCACTTGCCGTAAGCTGGAGTGAAAAACAGAACAAGATTTGAGTGGACGGGCCAGCCAGCCAGCTGGCACAGGGCGCGCCGCGCTGGACTGGTGGGGTTAATTGTCCAATACTTCCGGGGGAGGAAGAGGAGGAGGAGGAGGAGGTGCGCTCCCAGAGGAGGAGGAGGAGGAGGAGGAGGAGGTGCGCACCCGCCTCACCCCCAACCCCTCACCTCCACTCCTCCACGCGTGTCTGTCCTGCCGCTGTGGTGTGTGAGGCTTTGGCAAGGGGAGGGTATGTGTGTATATATATGCAAGGAAGGAGAGGCACGTGGAGGGTGTCTGTGGAGGGAAGTGGAGTGTGTCTGCAAGGAAGGAGGCACTTGGAGGGTTTGTGCAGAAGGGAGAAAGCATGCGGAGGGAAAGAGGCACTTGGAGGGCGTCTGTAGAAGGATGGAAGCAAGTGGAGGGCGTCTGTGGAGGGAAGGAGGCGTGTGGATGGCGTCTGTGGGAGTGAAGGATGCACGTGGAGAGTCTCTGCGGAGGGAAGGAGGCACGTGGAGGGCGTCTGTGGAGGGAAGGAGGTAAGTGGAACATGCCCGTGGAGGGAAATGCAAGGGGTGTCTGCAGAAGGAACGCGCAGCGAGGGCCAGATCACAGATCACCCGATGCTCTAGGACGAAGGCGCACAACCAGAAGGAGGATGACATGACTGAAATCGTGGTAGAAACAGGACGGGAAACCAGTAGGCGCTCCTCTCTCTCTCTCTCTCTCTCTCTCTGCCAACCACCTCACTCCACCCTGCACAGCAGCCAGGAAACTACAAGGAGAAAAGGGCGTTGATGGGAGACACGATGCTGTATGAGGAGAATACACTGCCATGGAGGTTTTGTAGGGAAGTGCATACTGGAAAAGTCCCTTCTCTCTCTCTCTCTCTCTCTCTCTCTCTCTCTCTCTCTCTCTCTCTCTCTCTCTCTCTCTCCCCGGGGGTTCTCCAGGGGATCACATCTGATGTGGAGAGTCACCGAGGCTTCATTGCTAACATCTTCCTCTGACTGGGGTACATTATGTGTCAAGTTCACGTCATGGGCAAATACTGAAACTCAACTCGACTACTACAACACCAGAACAGGTTATGGGAAAACATGTTGTAATAACTCGATTTTCACGCTGTCAGACGGAGGAATAGTGGTTCCAATATATATATATATATATATATATATATATATATATATATATATATTGTTAACACACGGATCATTCTATAGGAAGTGTTGCTGCACATAAGTTCACAGATACGTTTAAAAACAGACCTGTCTAATTCTTAGTTTTAATTCTGTGACTGGCATTATCTGCGCCTCGGCAGATATAAGTATCTTTTTTCTTCTTCTGTTTTCTATCTTTTCCAGCGAGTCATTTGTTTTGCCTTTTTCTTTAACCCCTAACAACAGGGAACTTTATGTCCCTAACTTCTTTTGTTGAGACAAAAGGCCATGAAAAGGACCCCAATTGCTGAAAGGGGGCATTCTTTCCTTTGCATTCCCATACAATCACCTATTTGTGCGCTATGGGGAGGTAGTTTTACACCCGCTTAATTGCCTATTTGTACCGGACGGGGAGGGTGCTCTGCACTTGTGTGTGTGTGTGTGTGTTTCTGTGTGAGATGGGAGAGAGGGAGAGAGAGAGAGAGAGAGAGAGAGAGAGAGAGAGAGAGAGAGAGAGAGAGAGAGAGAGAGAGATTATTTCCACCTTTCGTCCTCCTCCTCCTCCTCTGTATTCCCTCATCCTCATATGCTTACTGACGTCCATCAACCACCATCAACTTACCTCACAACCAAGATCGGACGACGTGATAACTACCACCCATCCCCACGACCACCCATTTCTTCCCCCATTCCTTTCCCCTTCCTCTCCCTCGCGTACCCATCGTACATCACAACCAGCACAGTTCACGTGACACACAGCCTGAGATGGAGATGTTGGCATCCGTATGTCAAAATAGTTTGAGTTAATTACTTGTCGAAGGGAGCCGGGCGACCTGCGGTCACAACAATTAACTGTACGGAGTTAATGACCTTTGCTAATAGATAGGGTCAATGACCTCTCTTCTTCGCAGGACTAATTATTAATGATCTCTCATCTGCAACTCTACTGATTGCTAAAGTTAATGACCTGGCAGCATCTTTAGCTCTAGCTCCAGTTAATGACGTGTCATCTTCCAGTTAATGACCTGTCATCTTCAGCTCTACTAACTCCTAAAGTTAACGACCCTTCAACCACAACTCTATTAAGTGCTAAAGTTAACGACCCTTCAACCTCCACTCTAATAACTGCTTAAGTTAACTAGCTTTCACCTTTAGCTCTACTAACTGCTAGAGTTAATGACCTTTCAACCTACACTCTAATAACTGCTAAACTTAACGAGCTTTCACCTTTAGCTCTAACAACTGCTAGAGTTAATGACCTTTCAACCTCCACTCTAATAACTGCTAAAGTTAACGACCCTTCAACCTCCACTACTCTAATAGCTGCTAACGTTAACGACCCTTCAACCTCCACTCTAATAACAGCTTAAGTTAACGAGCTTTCACCTTTAGCTCAACTAATTGCCAGAGTTAATGACCCTTCAATCTCCACTCTACTAACTGTTAGAGTTAATGACCTTTCCAAATATGACCATACCGGACATCAGACCTTGCGGGAGACATCGATCGATCGACCATCAACCAACGGAGTAAGGTCGAGCGAAGTCTTGTGACGCCCGGGTCATTCCGTTGCCAAGAGTACCGTTTAACGGACGCATAACGGGCGTATCTTACCAATTTCTACCGTTTAACACACGGTCAAGCAAGGACCCGTCACCTGCGCAGAGCGGACCTTAAATGAAGACAAAGGCCAGTGGTGCGCAGCTCGTCATACCTTTTGTCTCCTGACGCCTGACTTCCTTCTGCCAAGCTATATAAATATATATATATATATATATATATATATATATATATATATATATATTTTTTTTTTTTTTTTTCCCCAAAAGAAGGAACAGAGAAGGGGGCCAGGTGAGGATATTCCCTCTAAGGCCCAGTCCACTGTTTTTAACGCTACCTCGCTAACGCGGGAAATGGCGAATAGGATGAAAGAAAAGATATATATATATATATATATATATATATATATATATATATATATATATATATATATATATATATATATATATATATCCTAGTCTTGGGCAGGTACATATTTCATCAACTAATCCTCTAGGGGTTGATGAACGGCTGGGTCGACTGTGGACCGAAAACCGCAACCCTGGGCGTGGCCCGCGAATGCTGAGAGGCAACTCCCCTCCGCTCCCTCCCCCACGGCAGCAACATCCCCCCCCCCCCCACACACACACACACACACGAGAGGCGCATCTTCATCACTGCACGAAGGTTTGATAAAGAAATAAAAAAATTAATAAAGTAAACGAGGGGGGAAGAAATAATGTCAGTAAAGCATGGAAGAATGAATGGTACACCGGATGACAATGCCAAGGCGGTCCACACACAACCCAGGAGGAGGAGGAGGAGCAGGAGGAGGAGAAGGAAGGGAGGGGGGACACTCCACAACCCTAGAAGGGGAGGGGGAGGGAGGGAGGAGGAGGAGGAGGAGGAGGACACTCCACAACCCTGGAAGGGGAGGGGGAGGGAGGTAGGAGAAGGAGGAGGAGGAGGAGGAGGAGGAGGAGGAGGAGGAGGAGGGGGCGGGCAGGAGGAAGGGAGGGGCGGGAGGCAGGGAGGTACGAGGAGGAGGAGGAGGAGGGAGGAGGAGGAGGGAGGAGGAGGAGGAAGAGGAGGGAGGAGATGATACACATGCACTTCAGGGTTCGCTTTTAGGATCCGTCGTCAAGAGCATTTCTTTTCTTTTCTTTTTCTTTTTCTTTTTTCTTCATCTTCTTGTCCCCCAAACTTGGCCCAAGACACTCGAGGAGGTAGACCCCACCCCGCGGGCAAATGACACTTGGTCGCAACTCATCAACAATGGCGGCTGGAGGAGACGAATCAAAGAAATACATATACACACACACACACACATCTCCTCTCTCTCTCTCTCTCTCTCTCTCTCTCTCTCTCTCTCTCTCTCTCTCTCTCTTGTTAATAACAATGACAGGCGACTGGGGAAAAGTGAAGGCGGTGAGGGCACTGGTATGGCGCGGCGTCGCCCGCCCTAACCTAACCTCAGCTCTCGCCCTCGTCTTACTGTAGTAGGTTCGCCTCCGGTGGCATACCATGCTTGAGAACCCGGGATCACCATGAATGCCCATATACTTCCAGCAGAACCAACAAGACAAATTACTGTATACCGGGCTCTCTCTCTCTCTCTCTCTCTCTCTCTCTCTCTCTCTCTCTCTCTCTCTCTCTCTCTCTCTCTCTCTCTAACATATATATATATATATATATATATATATATATATATATATATATATATATATATATATATATATATATATACAGCATCCACAAAAAAACACACAATCTATTCGCTCCAGCCTAATTTACGCCTCACCAGCCTTTCAAAAGCAAACACAACAAAGCTACGAACTGCACAACATAAGAACCCAGAACAACCACCGGCTGCCTAGCGGCCTCAATCACTCAGTCCCTCCTGCACAGTGCCACCTCAACACGATCGGCAGTCAATTCAATGCAACAGCTCTAGACCTCTCCCACCTCAACGACTTCATAACGAACCACCATCCCTCCCCAAGCAGAAATAAAAATGCTTACCCTTGCCTCTCACTCTTCCGCAACCTCTACTCATATATCCTCCCCAACCCCAACCCCTTCTCCTCCTTCCACCATTATCCCAGCAAACACAACACTGTCAAAATGAATGCAGGCTAAGACCACACCCGACAACCACCAACCAATCGGCCCCACCCATACCAGTCTTGAGCGCCGTCCCTCCAGACGTACGGACACACACCCATGCAACACCACACTCCCCAGACATACACGAGTCTCACTCTCACCAATGTGCACGCCCTGGGCATCACCCATCCCCCTACAGCACTCCAAACATCGACTAAACGTATCCTTAGACCACGATGTAACTGCCACAGACTAACGTAAGTAACATAGACTCACACACATCAACATCATTACGCCCTATGGCCTATGGTCCCGCCCGGTGGACGTGGTCGGCTTCCTGAGCGCCGCAGGAGATCGCTGGTAACCACGGGGGGGAAAAAGGAAAAATGTAAAATACACGAAAGCGCACACCGCGTCTCGTTTTCCCTCGTGGGTATCGGCAAACACTGACCCGTGCGTTTACCTCAGGAATGGACACAAAACATACTTCATCGCTGCGCCAGTGTCCAGAGCTCGTCTTACGCCACCCGGAACGGAGTCCAGGGCACCACGCCAGAGCCTTTGGGGGGGAGGATGGGGAACGCCACGCCTGCCGTAAGCACCAGCAGGCGCGTGGCCGTGGGGTCGTAAAGGTCACGACCCAACGCACCGGTTAACGCTGTTTTACGACGCCCGGGCCGGCCAGGCTTGGGCTCTCGTCGCTTGGGTGGATGGCGGAGGGAGGGAGGGAGGGGCGGAGGCATCGCTGCTGCTGCTGCCAGCGGAGGGAAAGTGAGGCAGAGGGAGGCAATGCATCGCCTTGTATCTCACACATGTACGTCTGTCTTCGAGTAAGGATGATTACGCATTGCCCAGTGTATTAATAAAGCCATAAAGGTATGTGTATTACAATACACATAGGCATATATATATATATATATATATATATATATATATATATATATATATATATATATATATATATATATACCTGTAAGGACGATCAAATACTGCACACAGAGACTCATCACACACATGTTCATATATACACGACCAAGATGATGATTACATACTACACATAGTGTATTTTCATATATATATATATATATATATATATATATATATATATATATATATATATATATATATATAACCCTCCAGGTATGATGATACACTGCAAATACGCATGTATACAATCCATGTGTGTGCTCACTGATACCTGCTATCTTTATACACACACACACACACCAACAAACATATATAATACTTGACCTCTCTCTCTCTCTCTCTCTCTCTCTCTCTCTCTCTCTCTCTCTCTCTCTCTCTCTCTCACCGTTGATGCCCCTAACGAGCCACAAACGCCCAGATCAGAACAGCACAGCAGACGAACGATCATCACACGGCGCACACAGCGCCAGTTGACCAGCGTTGACCCCGTGACCTTCACAATGCAATTAAAGTTTTCATTAAAAAAAAGAAAAAAAAAACGCGCGCAAAACAACGACAAAAACACTTGGTTATGATTCATTATTGGCCTGTGAAGAATATAACCCTAATGAAGTACGAGTATAAGGCTGGTTTTACCTCAAGTGTTATGTTAACGCATGTCCCAGCCAGCGCCAGGGTAATGTGGGCCAATGGAGTTCCATGTCCGTACCTTCCGTTTTCTTTGCCGCCAGTGGAGTTCCATGTCTGTACCTCCCGTTTTCTTTGCCGCCACTGGAGTTACACGTCTGTGCCTCCCGTTTTCTTTGCCGTGTCCATGCTGTGTGTGTGTGTGTGTGTGTGTGTGTGTGTGTGAGTGTGTCGCGTACGTAAGTGCATACAGGTCCACCCTATATTTTTTCTTGTCCAGTGGACGCATCCGTAACCCCGGTGCCTCGACCACTGGATCTATACGTAATACCATACTTGATCGCCGTTTCCCGCGCCAGCGAGGTAGCGCCAGGGAACAGACTGAAGAACGGCCCGTCCACTCACATACGCAATAGCTGTTACCGAATGATGAGATCAGTCTCCTAAAACCTGACCACTGTTGACTCTGGACGTTCCCCTCGGTCCACCGTGCCGTTAACGGGAACAACAGGCTACGAGAGACGCAACACCGTTCACCCAACCGTTACTAACGGCGTTTAGAACGATAAAATGAAATAATAAAAAACAAAAAACGCTCGAGGTTCGAGCGTTATTCTTTAACGAACGTACTACCACTGTGTCAGAACAACGGAGCGTCATTTAAAGCCTATTGCTTCTCCCGTTACAACAGGGCAATGTAAACGGTATGGCTGGTCAGGTAGAAAAAAAAAAAAACCCAAACACACCCCTAACTACACCGGTCAGTAACTGAGTTAGAATGCAAATAATCATTTATTGTCCTCTTAAATGGGTTTTGTGTGTGTGTGTGTGTGTGTGTGTGTGTGTGTGTGTGTGTGTGTGTGTGTAAAATAAATGGAATACACATATAAATGTTTACTGAATTTAGGCAGCCATCCGGTGTACACAGCGGAGGCATTACACACATTACACAGAACCGGGAGGTTCAAAACGGCAAATAACTAATTTATTATAAGATAAAGAAACAAATGTGTAAGATGAAGGTGAGGAGGAGGAGGGCTAGATATAGCCACGCTTTGGAGACACACACACACACACACACACAAGAGTGACGTATGTGAGAGAGAGAGAGAGAGAGAGAGAGAGAGAGAGAGAGAGAGAGAGAGAGAGAGAGAGAGAGAGAGAGAGAGAGAGAGACGTATGTGAGAGAGAGAGTGAGAGACAGAGAGAGAGACCACCTCTCTCTCTCTCTCTCTCTCTCTCTCTCTCTCTCTCTCTCTCCCATCCCCCTTCACCACCCCCACACCCCCCTTCCACCCCCCCTACCACACCAACGTACGCTCCGCTAACTCCATTTTCTATGAGGACCGAACGCCCCGCCCTCCGACCATTTAAATGATACTGCAGCAAATCTGTGTTAGGCAACGGGTGCCCTCCGTGCTCTGGCTAATTCATTGTGATGACGCGAGCGTGTTGTGCACATCTTTTTTTTGGTACACAACACACGGGCATGCCGGGATTATAAATAACTTCGCCCACTGGGTGTACTGCCCTTGTTCAAGGATACACACACACACACACGCACACATACTCACCCACTCAGCCCTCTTCTCTAAGCCCGCTTGCACCGCTTGCCTGCTTTTATAGCGCATTCTGTATGGGTGTTGGGGATGGGTAAGAAGAGCAACCACTGAAAGCGTACGACTGGGAAATGCCACTACTGTAGCTTAATTGCTGGTGATAAGAATAGAATGAAGTGTAATATATATATATATATATATATATATATATATATATATATATATATATATATATATATATATACAATAATAATAATAATAACAATAATAATAATAATAACAATAACAATAATAGTAATAACAACAATAATAATAATAATAATAATAATAATAATAATAATAATAATAATAATAATAATAATAATAACAACACAGGAAGATAGCTGTCCCCCCCCCCTCACTTGGAGGAAGCTACACCGTCATGGGCCACTGCGAGGGGTTGGTTGAGTGAGAGATATTGCCGGGAAGATTCTCTGGAAGCTGCACACATACACACGCCACCTGCCGGCCCGGCCCCGCCACTTAGACCATCGGGCGCCAATAATAGTGTCGTCTGGGAGGAACAAGACGACTGAAGGATTCACACGTCGGTAAGTCACTTCAGAGAGAGAGAGATAGAGAGCGTGTGCGTCTCATTCTTCATATCCTCCTCTCTGGTTCAGGTCGTATATCACGCCAAGGCGGCTTGGATACAGAGCCTGTAACTGTATGCCACTCGCTGTTACAGTCAGATAACAGCCGGGATCACAGTTGAGGTGGTCTTTGAAAGTCTTCATGATCCCGTGAGCACGGGGGGTACGACCCACGAGCACGAAGGTCCAAGCCACCTGACCTTACCCTGGTAAACTGCAACACGTTTTGAATTAGAATGTGAGCAAATTCTAAACGAGAAAATTCCAACGTTCCAATTCTCTCTATGGATGGATGTGAAAAAGATTGTGAGCGATCGGGGCCCGAACATACAGGAGGGTGAGAGGCGTGCAAGGAATAGAATGAATTGGAACGATGTGGTATACCGGGGTCGACGTGCTGTCCATGGACTGAACCAGGTGCATGTGAAGCGTCTGGGGTAAACCATGGATAGGTCTGTGGGGCCTGGATGTAGAGAGAGAGCTGTGGTTTCAGTGCATTACGCATGAGAGCGAGATAACAAAAAGAAAATATCTTTTACAATAGAATGTATATTCACAGAGAGTATTCAACTCTGAGATAACTGATGTGGGAACTGGATATACCTCCAGCAGGCTTTTGCTTTCCAAATCGTTTCTGAAACAAAAAAGAAAAGAGAATCGTGATGCGAGACGCCACGTAAAATTCAACCAAAACAAGATCCAATATTTCTCTGCGAATTGAGCTTTTCAAAGAATCAAATAAACTTCACTACCAGCTCACTGTTACATGCCTTCAAAGTGTTGTTCACAAGAGGAGGATTATGGTGTTCATATTGTCTTTCTTTACAATCCCTGAACACGACGGTACGATCCTTTGAACACGACGGTACGATCCTTTGAACACGATCCTTTGTACACGACGGTACGATCCTTTGAACACGACGGTACAATCCTTTGAACACGACGGTGCGATCCTTTGAGCACGACGGTACGATCCTTTGAACACGTCGGTGCGATCGTTTGAACACGATCCTTTCAACACGACGGTGCGATCCTTTGAGCACGAAGGCACGATCCTTTGAACACGACGGTACGATCCTTTGAGCACGACGGTACGATCCTTTGAACACGACGGTGCGATCCTTTGAACACGACGGTATGATCCTTGGAACACGACGGTACGGTCCTTTGAACACGACGGTGCGATCCTTTGAACACGACGGTACGGTCCTTTGAACACGATCCTTTGAACACGATCCTTTGAACACGACGGTGCGATCCTTTGAACACGACGGTACAATCCTTTGAACACGACGGTACGATCCTTGGAACACGACGGTATGATCCTTTGAGCACGAAGGTACGATCCTTTGAACACGACGGTACGATCATTTGAGCACGACGGTACGATCCTTTGAACACGTCGGTGCGATCGTTTGAACACGATCCTTTCAACACGACGGTGCGATCCTTTGAGCACGAAGGCACGATCCTTTGAACACGACGGTACGATCCTTTGAGCACGACGGTACGATCCTTTGAACACGACGGTGCGATCCTTTGAACACGACGGTACGGTCCTTTGAACACGACGGTGCGATCCTTTGAGCACGAAGGCACGATCCTTTGAACACGACGGTACGATCCTTTGAGCACGACGGTACGATCCTTTGAACACGACGGTATGATCCTTGGAACACGACGGTACGGTCCTTTGAACACGACGGTGCGATCCTTTGAACACGACGGTACGGTCCTTTGAACACGATCCTTTGAACACGATCCTTTGAACACGACGGTGCGATCCTTGGAACACGACGGTACGATCCTTTGAACACGACGGTACGATCCTTGGAACACGACGGTATGATCCTTTGAGCACGAAGGTACGATCCTTTGAACACGACGGTACGATCATTTGAACACGACGGTACGATCCTTTATGCCCCAAAGCACCTGTACCGTCGTACTCAAGCACACGTACCGTCGTGCTCAAGCACACGTACCGTCGTGCTCAAGCACCACGTACCGTCGTGCTCAAGTACACGTACCTTCGTATCTTCCTTCTTTCTCTAAAACATTCTCTTCTCCACCTCCTTCTTCTACCTCTCTACACCTTCCCTCCTCCAAAAGCATTTCTTTTAACAATATCAAACAAGCAAACAAGCAAGCAAGCAATCAAGCAAACAATCAAGCAATCAAACAAGCACCTCTTTTCGCGAACGCCAAAATTTAACGTGTCCTGAGCGTGGACCTATTCGCGAACTAATATGCTAACCAATTTAACACGTGCCCATCATAGCGCGTCCACGTTTTAGTGTGTGTGTGTGTGTGTGTGTGTGTGTGTGTGTCCAGCTAATGTATATATATATATAAACGGTTACCGAATCACTATTTCAAGGGTGTGGCAAGTTTATATAGTGTGTGCATGTGCGAAACAGGCGCGTGATTTGGCGAATTTATATTTCAACACGTATGGTTCGCGGTATCAATAATATTAAATCATTTACATCAGTGTTACTCATAACAGTTTTTACATCAGTGTTACTTATAATATAACAGTTTTTACATCAGTGTTACTTATAATATAAGTTTTTACATGTGTTACTTATAATATAACAGTTTTTATCATCAGTGTTACTTATAAGTTTTTACATGTTTTAGTTCACATATGTATATAAGACAACCCATGTCCCTAGTGTATGTATATAAATGTACCTTCGTGTACACGTCTTTTTGAAAAAAAATAAATATAAATAAATATAAATAAAAATACATTTACCCATTTTTTTTTTTGGCGGCCACATACTTTAGCGAACACCGCTTTTCCCCCTCCTTAAAACTGGGGGGAGAGGGAGGGAGAGCTTCAAAGCGTCGAGAGCGCAGGCAGGACACGCCCTGCATTAATCAGTGAGAGAGCCAGCGTACAGCATCTCCTCACAAGAAGTTAAAATCCTTCATCAGGAAGGCGGAACATCCCATCCTCCCCACCAGCCCGCCAAAACTTTCCCGCGCGCCAACTTCCTTATGGCGGCATTTTAAAAGTTGCTTAATCTCGCAGTTTGAGGCACGAGTCTTGCCTCTCTACCTTGCTAATGGCGGCGTTTGAGGCCACCCTTACTTTACCTTCCCTTTATATACACCCACAAACCCCTTTGTGGGTGTATATAAAGGGAAAAATATATATATATGTATGTATGTATTGAGCCATATGGGACTACCTGCCAACTATGCCACCTAGTATGATATCTTAAGGGGATTTTTTTTTTTAGTTTATTTTTTTTTTCTTGGCACGAAGGTGGAGGAGGAGGAGGAGGTGTTGGTGGGTCATGTATGATGCATGCGAGGGTGTGCTTGTTGGTCTTACGGTATTATCTGACGCTGGAACACCTGGAGTATTCCGGGCGCTACCTCGCTCAGGCAGGGGAGAGCGATGCTGCTTTCCAGTGTGGGGGCGGGGTAACGACAGGAATGGATGAAGGCAAGCAAGTATGAGTATGTACATGTGCATGTATGTTATGTCTGCGTATTTGTATGTATATGTTGATATGTATATATATGTATATGTGCATATGCGGGCGTTTATGTATACATATGTGTATATGAGTGGATGGTCCATTCTTCGTCTGTTTCCTGGCGCTACCTCGCTGATGCGGGAAACAGCGATTCTGTATAATAAATATTAATAGTGTGTGTGTGTGTGTGTGTGTGTGTGTGTGTGTGTGTGTGTTTACCAAATGGTTATTGTGCAACTTGATGTTAATGGCAGTTAATGAACCACCTGACCAACCAACTTTATTCACTTTATAATTGAAACCTCACAATTCGCCTCACAGCCTAACCTCACAAATCCCACTCATAACCCACTCCCACAATTTCCCCCACAGCTCATCCTCACAACTCCCCCTCATGACCCAGCTTCATAACACCCCCCCTACAGTCTTGACTCACATCTCCCCCTCATAACCCAACCTTAACAACTCCCCTCATAACCCATCTTCACAACCCCCCTTATCACCCATCCTCACAACTCCCCCCCTCATAACCTACCCCTCACAACTCCCCACTCATAACCCACCCTCACAACTCCCTCCTCATAACCCATCCTCACACTTCCCCCCCCATCTCATAACCCATACCCACAACACCACCCTCACAACAACTCCCACCCCCTCATAACCCACCCTCACAACACCTAACCCCCACACACCCCCTCCTCCCTCATAACCCAGCGACAACCCCACAGCGCTCGAGACCTTTCATCGACACATATTGAATATCAATGAGTGAGAGAAAGCAGGCAGGCAGTCACTCACACTCCACCATGAACCTCATAACTGACTTATACAGCCATCTTCCCAGCGCACATGACCCCAGGCAGGGTACATGAGCAACCTGACCCTTTGACCTTAATGGGTTAGATCTAAAGGTCAAGTGGCCTTCAATCCCAAAGGATAATTTTTTTATTTTATTTTATTTGTTTTTCTTAGCTCTGTTGTGCTCCTGTGTCGTCACACAGGGTTCACGGGGATCGAACCCTTGTACTCAAAGAGTTTAATCAATGGACGAGATCTGACACAACACTTTGCAATGAAAAATGGTAAATACGACAATAACATGTCTGACACACGGCTGAACACAGCCAGAGACTGCTTGGCTAGGCTAACACAGCCAGGGACTGCTTGGCTAGGCTAACACAGCCAGAGACTGCTTGGCTAGGCTAACACAGCCAGGGACTGCTTGGCTAGGCTAACACAGCCAGGGACTGCTTGGCTAGGCTAACACAGCAAGGGACTGCTTGGCTAGGCTAACACAGCAAGGGACTGCTTGGCTAGGCTAACACAGCCAGGGACTGCTTGGCTAGGCTAACACAGCCAGGGACTGCTTGGCTAGGCTAACACAGCAAGGGACTGCTTGGCTAGGCTAACACAGCAAGGGACTGCTTGGCTAGGCTAACACAGCCAGGGACTGCTTGGCTAGGCTAACACAGCAAGGGAATGCTTGGCTAGGCTAACACAGCCAGGGACTGCTTGGCTAGGCTAACACAGCAAGGGACTGCTTGGCTAGGCTAACACAGCCAGGGACTGCTTGGCTAGGCTAACACAGCCAGGGACTGCTTGGCTAGGCTAACACAGCCAGGGACTGCTTGGCTAGGCTAACACAGCCAGGGACTGCTTGGCTAGGCTAACACAGCCAGGGACTGCTTGGCTAGGCTAACACAGCCAGAGACTGCTTGGCTAGGCTAACACAGCCAGAGACTGCTTGGCTAGGCTAACACAGCAAGGGACTGCTTGGCTAGGCTAACACAGCCAGGGACTGCTTGGCTAGGCTAACACAGCCAGGGACTGCTTGGCTAGGCTAACACAGCCAGGGACTGCTTGGCTAGGCTAACACAGCAAGGGACTGCTTGGCTAGGCTAACACAGCCAGAGACTGCTTGGCTAGGCTAACACAGCCAGAGACTGATTGGCTAGGCTAACACAGCCAGAGACTGATTGGCTAGGCTAACACAGCCAGAGACTGCTTGGCTAGGCTAACACAGCCAGGGACTGCTTGGCTAGGCTAACACAGCCAGAGACTGCTTGGCTAGGCTAACACAGCCAGGGACTGCTTGGCTAGGCTATCACAGCCAGAGAGAGTGTTTGGCTGGGTTACCACAGATAGAGAGAGCTTGGCTAGGCTAACACAGTCAGAGGAAGCTTGGCTAAGCTAACACAGCCAGAGAAAGCTTAGCTTGGCTAACTCAGTCAAGAGAGGGCATAGTTGAGCTAACACAGCCACAAGGAGCTTGGCTCGACTCATACAGCTAAAGAGAGCTTTGCTAAGGTAACACAGCCAGAGAAACTGGCTAAGCCAACAGAGCACGAGAACATGTCTAGGCTAACACAGTCAGAGAAAGCTTGGCTAGGCTAACAAAGAGAGAGAGAGAGAGAGAGAGAGAGAGAGAGAGAGAGAGAGAGAGAGAGAGAGAGAGAGAGAGAGAGAGAGAATTACACGCAAACAGCATTTCTATATATATAAAAAAAAATCGTATATAAAAAGGCGTGAAAATATTTCTATATATAAAAAATCACATGAAAAAGGCGTGAAAATATTTCTATATATATAAAAAATCATACTCCATATATGAAAAAAAAATCATATATGTAAAAGGCTTGAAAATATTTCTATATATATAAAAATATCATTATATATATGAAAAAAAATCATATGTAAAAGGCGTGAAAATATTTCTATATATATAAAAATATATTATATATATGAAAAAAAATCATATATGTAAAAGGCGTGAAAATATTTATATATATAAAAAAATCGTACTATACATGAAAAAAAAATCATATATGTAAAAGGCGTGAAAATATTTATATATAAAAAAAAAATCATACTATACATGAACAAAAAATCATATATGTAAAAGGCGTGAAAATATTTATATATATAAAAAAAATCATACTATACATGAACAAAAAATCATATATGTAAAAGGCGTGAAAATATTTATATATATATAAAAAAAATCATACTATACATGAACAAAAAATCATATATGTAAAAGGCGTGAAAATATTTATATATATATAAAAAAAATCATACTATACATGAACAAAAAATCATATATGTAAAAGGCGTGAAAATATTTATATATATAAAAAAAATCATACTATACATGAACAAAAAATCATATATGTAAAAGGCGTGAAAATATTTATATATATAAAAAAAAAATCATACTATACATGAACAAAAAATCATATATGTAAAAGGCGTGAAACTATCAGTTGGTGGACATGCTCGGTGATGAGGGACCTTCATCTTCCTCCCTCCACCTCACCTCACCTCACCTCTTGCCCTTATTCTACTGCACATTAATAACTTTATCAAGGAAGAGCCAGGTTATAAATAGATACTTACGATATCGTGTTCCTTTGCAAAAGTTGTTTTTATAATCTTTTGGGGTTTTTTTTATATTCTCTCGCGGAAAAAAAAGAGAAAGAAGAAAAGGGGTTTTCCCCAGCAGTCGAGGTATATTGTATACCTCTCTCTCTCTCTCTCTCTCTCTCTCTCTCTCTCTCTCTCTCTCTCTCTCTCTCTCTCTCTCTATCTATCTATCTATCTCTCTATCTCTCTATCTATCTCTCTCTCTCTCTCTCTGCAGTTACTCATCATCGCCCACTGCCATGACCAGTGGTGTCTGGGATATCTGACGAACGCACGCTTTCGACACCCGCTTGATCTCGACTCAACACACTCCCCCGCTTGATCTGGACCCTACACACTCACCCGCTTGATCTGGACCCAACACACTCCCCCGCTTGATCTGGACTCAACACACTCCCCCGCTTGATCTGGACCCAACACACTCCCCCGCTTGATCTGGCCTCAATACACTCCCCCGCTTGATCTGGACCCTCCACACTCCCCCGCTTGATCTGGACCCTCCTCCACCCCCGCTTGATCTGGCCCCTCCACACTCCCCCGCTTGATCTGGCCCCTACACACTCACCCGCTTGATCTGGACCCTACACACTCACCCGCTTGATCTGGACCCTACACACTCCCCCGCTTCATCTGGACCCTCCTCCACCCCCGCTTGATTTGGACCCTCCACACTCCCCCGTTTGATCTGGACCCTCCACACTCCCCCGCTTGAACTGGACCCTCCACACTCCCCCGCTTAATCTGGACCCTCCACACTCCCCCGCTTAATCTGGATCCTCCACACTTCCCCGCTTAATCTGGACCCTCCTCCACCCCCGCTTCATCTGGACCCTCCATCCCCGCTTGATCTGAAACCTCCTCCACCCCCGCTCGATCTGGACCCTCCTCCACCCCCGCTTGATCTGGACCCTCCTCCACCCCTACTTCATCTGGACCCTCCACCCCCGCTTCATCTAGACCCTCCACCCCCGCTTGATCTGGACCCTCCTCCACCCCTACTTCATCTGGACCCTCCACCCCCGCTTCATCTGGACCCTCCTCCCCTCTTTGGATCTGGACCCACCTCCCCTCTTTGGATCTGGACCCACCTTCCCTCTTGACCTAGACACACACACCCCTCCCTCCCCCCGCGTCTTGATCTGGACGCACCCTCCCTCCCTCCCCTCTTGATCTGAAATCCCCCCTCTCCCTCCCTCTCTTGATCCCAGAGGAGGACCAAACACCCCCCCCCCCCCAACACACACACACACACACACACCCCACACCGTCTCTACTTCATCTGCATCGAGAAACTCGACACGGAACCCCCCCCCCCACACATACACACTCGATAAGCAACCCACTCGACACGTAGCCCACTCGACACGCAGCCCCCCCCCCACACACACACACTCGATAAGCAACCCACTCGACACGTAGCCCACTCGACACGCAGGCCCCCTACTCGATACGCAATCCACTCGACACACAGCCCACTCGACATATAGCCCACTCGACACGCACCCCCCACTCGACACGCACCCCCCACTCGAGGCGAACCTAAACGAGTTTACCATCCACATCCCTGTTGCTCGACTCCCGGAATATGATTTCCCCTCACCCCCCCAAAAAAAAAAAAAAATTGTAACCCAATGCTCTAGTCTCGTACCCAAGCCACGCCACACCTCGCCCATCGTCGCTCTTCCACATTTCCACTACCTCGAGAAAAAAATATATATTTCTCATTGACAAAAAACTGGCTACGACATCGTTCGGGACCGATGACAAATACACACACACCAACCCACTCACCCCCCTCTCTTCTTACCCCACCCCCCTACCCTTCACCTCTCTCTCTCTCTCTCTCTCTCTCTCTCTCTCTCTCTCTCTCTCTCTCTCTCTCTCTCCACCTCCCCCCCCCGCTTTTCGTCTTGACTCGGGGGGAGGGGGAAAGGGGGGGGGGATAGAAACTTGTGGGGGGGGGGGGTCCGACATGACAGCCAATAATGAGGGAGTCCTTGAGAGGGAAGGTATGATCCCCCCCCCCCCCCCACCACACCAGAGCCCGCTGTCATCATCACACACACACACAGACGACCCCCTTCACCATCCTTTGAAGATATGGATGAGGTGTGTGTGTGTGTGTGTGTGTGTGTGTGTGTGTGTGTGTGTGTGTGTGTGTGTGTGTGTGTGTGTGTGTGTGTGTGGGTGCTGCTTCTGATGACCTGACCCACCCCTCACCACCATGGCCAGAGGTCGTCCTGGGGGCGAGTCCATTCCCTGGACACTTGAGTGGTGCTGGTTGACGAGCTTTTGATACAACAGAGATTGATGAGTCCACACACACACACACACACACACACACACACACACACACATCTCCCCCTCCGACACACACACCACCATCATCACCCTAACCCCCCCTACCTCAGGCAACAGTGTGTGTGTGTGTGTGTGTGTGTGTGTGTGTGTGTGTGTGTGTGTGTGTGTGTGTGTTTTGTATCAAAATTCCAAAGACAAAACCAGTAACAAGTGGAGTGCCCCAGGGATCTGTCCTCGGCCCTCAGTCGTCCTATGTCCACCCACTCCTTCCCTTCAGCCCCTCACAGTGTCAGCCCCAACCCCTGGGATGACCACATACATCTCTGACCCCAGGGGAAGGGGAGGGGAAAGGGAGGGAAGGGTTAAAATAGATAAATAAATAAATGTTTCCTCCACAACAACAGCTACTGCTAACTTGTCTTCCATGACTTTTGTCACATTCTCCATCATGCAAAACAGAATACGAGGAAAGGGATATTCACTACCAGATTCCACAAAGTTTCTACAGACGACGCTGGGCCAGGCTGGGGAGAATGGGTGGGTCTGGGGAGGCGGTAGGGCGAGGCTGGGGAGAATGGGTGGGTTAGGGGAGACGAGGCGAGGCTGGGGAGAATAGGTGGTTAAGGGAGGCTGGGTGAGGAAGGGGAGAATGGGTGGATTAGGCTAGGCAGGGGAGATATGATGGTTCAGGGGAGGCGAGGCAGAGCGAGCGGGGAGAGGAAGGGGAGGCATGACGAGGCGAGAAAGGATAGCCCCAACATCCCATCCACTTCCCCATCCACCTATCCACTTATCCCCTCACTGACCCTCAATCCATCCCACTATACGACCTTACCCTCCATCCTTCCTCTCTTCATCCACTCCTCTATCCACCTATGCAAACAACCCCTCATCATCCACCCTTCCATCCACCTGTGCAAACATCCCCTCATCATCCACCGTTCCATCCACCCGTGCAAACATCCCGTTATCATCCACCCTTCCACACCTCTATGCAAACTTCCCCTCATCATCCACACCTCCAACCACCTGTGCAAACATCCCTCATCATCCACCCCTCCATCCACCTACGCAAACATCCCTTCATTATCCACCCCTCCACCCCCGCTATGCCACTCCCCTCATCATCCACTCACCAACTCTTCCACACAGTCCACGTCTCATCTCCCCAGGCCATTATCTCCACCTTTGTCTCCCCATCTGGACCTCAGTTCACCCCTATTCACCAAGCCATCTACTATCCATCCATCTACCCCTCTACCTACCTCTCCATCCCGCCTCTCTCTCTCTCTCTCTCTCTCTCTCTCTCTCTCTCTCTCTCTCTCTCTCTCTCTCTCTCTGTGTGTGTGAGAGTAATGAGCCTTGCGCTCCACGGGAGAGATAACTCACAATAGACCCCTAGTTACGGCATCAGCGCACAGGTGGCGTTCCAGCCCTCCTATGACGTCACGCTGTTCCAAAACACATCGGAAAAAAAAAGCAGAAAAAAAATATGATAAAAAAAGTCAAAAAAATGATTATTTCCTCCAAATACTCAATACGAGTATACGATATTCTAGCAATATCTGGATCTTGGGAATACTCCAATGCATCGGTTGGGTCGTTGGCAATATTCGCTTACAAATATTGGCAACCTGATCCTTGCTAGTTTTGTATATCCAGAAGTATACGACTTTTGATATACTGTTTTCACATTTGTACTTTTCTTTCCTTTTTTGCCTGTCTGTTATTTACAGGTCTTTTGTCCATGCATCAGTTGCTTGCGTCTGTGTTTGTCATTTGTTTTCATGCGTCTGTGTTTGTGTCATTCGCTTCAATATAAGTACTGGTGTGTGTGTCCTTGTTTGCACTTGTCCGTACTATGTCTGCATTAATCTTCTCGTTTCGTTTGTTTGCATTAGTTTGTACTATGTGTGTGTGTGTGTGTATGTGTGTGTGTGTGTGTGTGTGTGTGTGTTAGTGAGTGAGTGAGTGAGTGAGTGAGTGAGTGTGTGTGTGTGTGTGTGTGTGTGTGTGTGTGTGTGTGTGTGTGTGTGTGTGTGTGTGTATGTGTGTGTGTGTGTGTGTGTGTGTGTGTGTATGTGTGTGTGTGTGTGTGTGTGTGTGTGTGTTAGTGAGTGAGTGAGTGAGTGAGTGTGTGTGTGTGTGTGTGTGTGTGTGTGAGTTAGTGAGTGAGTGAGTGAGTGTGTGTGTGTGTGTGTGTGTGTGTGTGTGTGTGTGTGTGTGTGTGTGTGTGTGTGTGTGAGTTAGTGAGTGAGTGAGTGAGTGTGTGTGTGTGTGTGTGTGTGTGTGTGTGTGTGTGTGTGTGTGTGTGTGTGTGTGTGTGTGTGTGTGAGTTAGTGAGTGAGTGAGTGAGTGTGTGTGTGTGTGTGTGTGTGTGTGTGTGTGTGTGTGTGTGTGTGTGTGTGTGTGTGTGTGTGTGAGTTAGTGAGTGAGTGAGTGAGTGTGTGTGTGTGTGTGTGTGTGTGTGTGTGTGTTGTGTGTGTGTGTGTGTGTGTGTGTGTTAGTGAGTGAGTGAGTGAGTGAGTGAGTGAGTGAGTGAGTGAGTGAGTGAGTGAGTGTGTGTGTGTGTGTGTGTGTGTGTGTGTGTGTGTGTGTGTGTGTGTGTGTGTGTGTGAGTTAGTGAGTGAGTGAGTGAGTGTGTGTGTGTGTGTGTGTGTGTGTGTGTGTGAGTTAGTGAGTGTGTGTGTGTGTGTGTGTGTGTGTGTGTGTGTGTGTGTGTGTGTGTGTGTGTGTGTGTGTGTTAGTGAGTGAGTGAGTGAGTGAGTGAGTGAGTGAGTGAGTGAGTGAGTGTGTGTGTGTGTGTGTGTGTGTGTGTGTGTGTGTGTGTGTGTGTGTGTGTGTGTGAGTTAGTGAGTGAGTGAGTGAGTGTGTGTGTGTGTGTGTGTGTGTGTGAGTTAGTGAGTGTGTGTGTGTGTGTGTGTGTGTGTGTGTGTGTGTGTGTGTGTGTGTGTGTGTGTGAGTTAGTGAGTGAGTGAGTGAGTGTGTGTGTGTGTGTGTGTGTGTGTGTGAGTTAGTGAGTGAGTGAGTGAGTGTGTGTGTGTGTGTGTGTGTGTGTGTGAGTTAGTGAGTGTGTGTGTGTGTGTGTGTGTGTGTGTGTGTGTGTGTGTGTGTGTGTGTGTGTGTGTGTGTGTGTGTGTATCAGCTTTATTTGTGTATTCGTTGGCCAGACATGGGTATGGGTGGCCACGGTGATGGGTGTTGGGTGGCCACGGCTGGGTCCAGGTGGCCACCGTGATGATGCGCGGTAGGTGGCCACGGTGGGTGGCCTGGGGCCTCCAGGTGGCCAAGCACGGCCGCTGCGGGGGGGGGGGGGGGGGAGCAGGACACCACTCAGCATTGTGCTGCCGGACACAGCGAGATAATTAGCTGCGTTCGGCTTTTGAAGTGGCCCCGGTCAGTGGACAGCCCCCGCGCGTTTTTCCCCTTACTTTGAATAGACTAGTGGGGTTGTTAAGGGCGGGAGGAGGGCGTGGAGAAGGGGGCGGGCGCGCGCCCCCCCCTTGATGTGATGACCGAATCCCCCCCCCCTGCTGAGGCAAACAAACACCTTGGTGGGGAGGCCCTCCCCATGGCTGAGAGGCTGGGGGAGGCCTGCCCATCACTGAGAGGCTGGGGGAGGCCTGCCCATCACTGAGAGGCTGGGGGAGGCCTGCCCATCACTGAGAGGCTGGGGGAGGCCTGCCCATCACCCTGATTTGATCTCTCGATGGGGTCGAGTTCTGCCCTCGCTCTGAGTGACGATTGCATGGCTATCTAACTCTCCTACCCTCCTGCCTAGCCCTCCTACCCTCCTACCTAACCCTCCTCCCCTTCTGCCTAGCCCTCCTACCCTCCTGTCTAACCCTCTTACCCTCCTGCCTAGCCCTCCTACCCTCCTGCCTAACCTTCTTCCCCTCCTACCCTCCTGCCTGCGGGAGAGATTGAGGCTCCAACCACGGCTTCCCCATCACCCACAACCCAACCAGAGCAGCTTGGACCAACTGGGGGCAACCACGAGCCATCCGCTCTATCAAAACTCTCCTTCAACCACTCCCTCTCCCCATCCGCTATGGTTTTGTCTCTCTCTCTCTCTCTCTCTCTCTCTCTCTCTCTCTCTCTCTCTCTCTCTCTCTCTCTACCACACAGGTATTACTCCGGCTACGGTGCCTCCACCCCGCCACACACACACACACACACGCTCCCCCGCCACCACCAGCTGGCCCCAGGCCAGACATTTAATTAGACCCTCGACTCTAAAGTGGCAGGAAACAGTCCGCCTCCTGTCAATCAGCATGGACGGGGGAAGAGGAGGAGGACGGGGAGAGGGTGGTCAAATAGAGCCAGCCAGCTCCTGACCAGTCCATTCACTGGGAGTGGACGGGGAAGAATGGACAGTCTATCTAGTCCATCGATGAAAGCCTTTGACCCAAACCGTCCAATGATCACGGGAGAGAAATGTCTTCCACTGTGGTTAAGTGACCTGTCCAGGGCGGGAAGAAATTATCCACAGGTCGTATTGGGTGGGTAATTTTCTTGGTTGATGGGACAGAGTCGTACCAGGAACAGTCGTCGGTGGTGCTGGGGGGGGGGGGGGGGGTCGTTCACTGTAGTGTGGAGGTCGTGGTGGATGGTGCTGGGGTCGTTCACTGTAGTGTGGAGGTCGTGGTGGATGGTGCTGGGGTCGTTCACTGTAGTGTGGAGGTCGTGGTGGATGGTGCTGGGGTCGTTCACTGTAGTGTGGAGGTCGTGGTGGATGGTGCTGGGGTCGTTCACTGTAGTGTGGAGGTCGTGGTGGATGGTGCTGGGGTCGTTCACTGTAGTGTGGAGGTCGTGGTGGATGGTGCTGGGGTCGTTCACTGTAGGGTGGAGGTCGTGGTGGATGGTGCTGGGGTTGTTCACTGTAGTGTGGAGGTCGTGGTGGATGGTGCTGGGGTTGTTCACTGTAGTGTGGAGGTCGTGATGGATGGTGCTGGGGTCGTTCACTATAGTATGGAGGTCGTGGTGGATGGTGCTGGGGTCGTTCACTATAATGTGGAGGTCGTGGTGGATGGTACTCGGGTCGTCATGTCTGGTGTACACATAGTCGCAGTGGCACTGTGGTCGTCACTGTTGTGTGACCGAGGTCGTAGTTATCACCTCTGTAGTCGTCAATGGCGTGTGTGTGTATGTGTATGTGTGTGTGTGTGTGTGTGTATGTGTGTGTGTGTGTGTGTGTGTATGTGTGTGTGTGTGTGTGTGTGTGTGTGTGTGGTCGTAGGTGGTATTACCGGCATACAGCAAGTAGTAATATTATTCCACTTCAGACACACGAAACATCACAGACACACACACACACACACACACACCACTGACGCCTATCTATCTATTTACCTATCTGTCTATCTGTATGTATATATATATATATATATATTTATATATATATATATATATATATATATATATATATATATATATATATATATATATATATATATATATGAATACATTTTTTCCCCATCTCGCCCAATCCTCTTACTGGCACCAACCATAAACCAATGGACAATTATTAATACCATTAACCCTGGAAAATAAACTGAACAAATGGATCGCCATTGGTAAATATTTTCCAATATAACATTTCCGCTGCGACTGACAATAAAATATCGGGCGTAATGAGTGCGGACTGAGGGCTGCGCGGCGGGCGAGGGAGAGAGGGGGAGGGACTGAAATGGTCATGTACTGGCTGCTCTGACCATTACACACACACACACACACACATGATCATTCTCTCCAGTACAGACAGCGGACGATCATCTCCCCAGTACACACAGAGGACGATCATCTCCCCAGTACACAGAGCGGACGATCATCTCCCCAGTACACACAGAGGACGATCATCTCCCCAGTACACACAGCGGACGATCGTCTCCCCGGTACACACAGCGGACGATCATCTCCCCAGTACACACAGAGGACGATCATCTCCCCAGTACACACAGAGGACGATCATCTCTCCAGTACACACACAGCGGACGATCATCTCCCCAGTACACACAGAGGACGATCATCTCTCCAGTACACACAGAGGACGATCATCTCTCCAGTACACACACAGCGGACGATCATCTCCCCAGTACACACAGAGGACGATCATCTCCCCAGTACACACACAGCGGACGATCATCTCCTCAGTACACACACAGCGGACGGGCTGACGAAGGACCTCGCCATGATCACCCTGGCCATCAACACGTCGTCACCCCAATCCTCAGGGTAAACCCCTTTCCCAGGTGACTGAACTAGATGGAAGCCCCATGATATGCCTCACAGGGACGTAGTAGGAACTACGAAGGTCTGAACTCCTTAATGATGTAGAACACTGGGGCTTCCCTCCCTCCCTCAGGCTACACCAGAGGTACGACCCTTGAGCACGTCCTTGCGATGCTCGGCCTCGTAAGACGGGGTACAACCCTAGGGTACGGTGGCACTGTCTTTATCTTTTCTTTCTTTCTTTTTACGTCAGTGTATGCAAGGGAGTCGTACCGTCGTGATTAAGGGTTGCGAGGTCGTGCCCAAGGGGTTGTACAGTCGCGGGATAGAGTCGCAAAGGTCGTGCTCGAGGGCTGTGCCGTCGTATTCAAGGATCGCAAGGTCGTGCTCGAGGGCTGTACCGTCGTATTCAAGGATCGCAAGGTCGGCCTCGAGGGCTGTGCCGTCGTATTCAAGGATCGCAAGGTCGTGCTCGAGGGCTGCGCCGTCGTGGTCGTGAGTCGCAAGGTCGTCCTCGAGGGTTGGTTGTACCGTCGTGTTATAGAGTCGCAAGTTCGTGCACTGTTGCACTCAAAAGATCGCACCGCCGTGCGCAAAATGGGTCTCAAAACTACGACCTCAGTGTCTGCTAAACACGACAAGCGAGGGAGGCGTTCGGACGAATGAGGAAGAAAATGAGGCAGCCATCGGACGAATGAGGAAGAAAATGAGGCAGCCATCGGACGAATGAGGAAGAAAATGAGGCAGCCATACGTTTATGAGGAAGGACTGAAGGAGGGGGTTATCGTTTGGGGGTTGGGTATGAGAGCCCCAGGTGAGGTAATCTCCACCACTTGAGCTCCCAAGACACGTCCCCCTCCCTCTTGGGGGCCTTTCACGGGGCAACATCTGGAGTGGTCCTCCGAAAGACAAACCCCGAGCACTCAAGCGTCGCCCTCCGGAATACAAAGGTCGGGATGACCGCCGCTGGACTGCGTCTGGGAACCGGAGATGAAGAACCTTCCTACGTGTCTCTGTGTGTGTGTGTGTTCCCCACCCAAACCCCGCCCAGCCAGACACCACTTTAACGCCGGACCCATCACAATGATCCATCCTCATGAGGCACATACGTCCCGGCATGTGTTCCTACCTCCTGGCACCTGTTTCCACCTCCGGACATCTGTTCCTACCTCCTGGCATGTGTTCGTACCTCCTGGCACCTGTTTCAACGTCCTGGCATCTGTTCGTACTTCCTGGCACCTGTCTCCACCTCCGGACATCTGTTCCTACCTCCTGGCATCTGTCCGTACCTCCTGGCACCTCTTTCGACGTCCTGGCATGTGTTCGTACTTCCTGGCACCTGTCTCCACCTCCTGACATCTGTTCCTACCTCCTGGCACCTGTTTCAACGTCCTGGCATGTGTTCGTACCTCCTGACATCTGTTCCTGCGTCCTGGCATGTGTTCGTACCTCCTGGCACCTGTTTCCACCTCCGGGCATCTGGTCCTGTGTCCTGGCATCTAATCCTACGTCCTGGCACTTCGACAACTGGGAATCTGCTTCGACGTCCTGGAATCTGTTCTTATGGCCTGGCACTTGTTTCGCCGTCCTGGCACTGGTTTCGATATCTTGGCATCTGTTCCTACGTCCTGGCATCTGCTTATTCATACATAAATTCGACTACAAAAAATAATAGGTGCAACATCAAGATCATATCCTTTTCCAAAATGTTAAGTTCTTTTCTTTTAAAGGAAAAAAAAATAGATAATGAAACATAGTGAGACTTCATGGAATGTTTTCCAGACCAATTTCCTGTGTTCTAAACAAATGTTCTTGCCTTTGGTCGAGTTTCCAGGTCCCGGCTTCTGGTCGGTTTCCAGGTCCTGGCATCTGGTCGAATTTCCAGGTCCCAGCTTCTGGTCGGTTTCCAGGCCCTGGCCTCTGGTCGAATTTCCAGGCCCTGGCCTCTGGTCGAGTTTCCAGGTTCCAGCTTCTGGTCGAATTTCCAGGTCCTGGCCTCTGGTCGAATTTCCAGGTCCCGGCTTCTGGTCGAATTTCCAGGTCCTGGCCTCTGGCTCACTTGCCAAGCCTAGCCTCTGATCCAGTTTCGAGATCCCAGCCTAAAGTCCAGTTTCCAGTCCTGGCCAGTTTCCATTCATGACTTCTGATTCACGTTTCAAACCCTGACCTCTGGTCCAGCTTCCAGGTCCTGAGCTCTTGACCAGTTTCCAGTCCCGGTCTCTGGTCCAGTTTCCAGTCCCGGCCTCTGGTCCAGTTTCCAGGTCCTGAACCTCTGGTCCAGATTCCAGATCCCGGCATATGCCGGTCTAGTTTCCAGTCCCGGCCTCTGGTCCATGTTTCCAGGTCCTGAACCTCCGGTCCAGATTCCAGATCCCGGCATATGCCGGTCCAGTTTCCAGTCCCGGCCTCTGGTCCAGTTTCCAGGTCCTGAACCTCCGGTCTAGATTCCAGTCCCGGCTTCTGGTCCATGTTTCCAGGTCCTGAACCTCTGGTCCATGTTTCCAGGTCCTGAACTTCTGGTCTAGATCCTGAACCTCTGGTCCAGTTTCGTGCCGCGGGCTCTTACCTGTCCGTCCATCCGTCTCTGATGCCCATTATACATTTCCAGCCAGCCCTGAGGGTGGCTGCCGGCCTGCCCTCAGCTTCTCATCTTCTTCAGCACGACCTAACCTGGCCGGGGATGGACGGACGGAGGGAGGGAAGGAAGACGAGAGGCGCGGGGGGAGGTCGGTCATATTTCAGTACCTATCCTTCACGTCCCCCCCGCAGATTGGGATCTTACGACCCTCGGGCATGATGCGATGTGGGTCCATTTCCACACCGTTGCTCACGTCGACGACCTCCACCCCCATCTCGGTGAGAGATCCGAGGATAAGGACGATATTTCTTGTGATTCAAAGGTCGAGAATAAGACCCTTGAACACGAGGACTTTTTGACCTGACCCCTTAATGGTCATGTTCAAAGGTCAAGCCATCATGCCCCCAAGGGACGTGTCCTCGTACGTAGAGAACGTACAGCAGCCCTGTCACTCCCTCCCACTCCATCCTCCGTCCCAAGTGATCCTCAGGTCTTTTCAGTCTCTTCCTACAAGCCATCTTACTCCCCCTCCCTCGCCCCTGAACCGTCCCACTCTCCCCTTCCCTCTCCCCTGAACCACCCCATTCTCCCCCACCCGCTCTCCCTCTCCCACACAAAAGCCCCACCATTCACCATCATTTGCAACTCCCCAGTGATGCCTTATCTCTCTCTCTCTCTCCTCTCTCTCTCTCTCTCTCTCTCTCTCTCTCTCTCTCTCTCTCCTTATCAGCCATATTTTTTTCTCCCCTCCTCCTCTTCCTCCTCGCATATACTCCCCAAAACTCTCGGCCTCTTCCCCCCGGCCATACTTCTGTCATTCAGTCCTCATCCCTATCCAGCCAACATCATCCAGCCTCTCTGTCTCCTGGGCCTCTCTCCTCTACCGTCTAAGTAGAACTACTCGTACGTATCTCACCGTCAGTCAGTTATTCCAACATTTCCGGGAATGGTTATTTCCACCGCTGACGCTATTATCATTACCCTCCCCTTCCCTTCCTTCCCCCCCATCCTCCGCTCAACCAATCCTAGTCCACCATCATCATCAACTCCCCCCCTCCCCCCCAACCCAACCACCCATCCCCACGTCCCCCCCCCCTCCTCTCCTAATCCCTCATTTACCAAATCAATTCGCTTCCATCTCCATTTTTCTTCCCTGTCTGAATTCGCCTTTTCACCCGGGAATCGTCACCTTCTTATTCTTGCCCAAGTTCTTAATTCACTTTTACGTTTCTTTTCTTCTTTATCTATATAGATTATCTATTTTTTTTTTTTGGGTCAAGGGATTTCCCAGAGAAATTTTTCGGGGCAGGTTCGATTCCCGACTTTGGGTGGAGAGGTGGGGTGGGAAGGGAGCAATTTTTGTCGCGGGTTCGATTCCCGACTTTGGGGTGGGGTGGGAAGAGGGGGTAATTTTTGTCAGGGGTTCGATTCTCGACTGTACCCAGGACCCTGGAGGATCTGCAGACTAATTAATTAAGTTTCTTGGGTCCGTCTGTTCGTCTAAACATCTACCAGACCGTCTCGCTATTAGTTCTGTCAATCAATCCATCTCTCTCTCTCTCTCTCTCTCTCTCTCTCTCTCTCTCTCTCTCTCTCTCTCTCTCTCTCTGTCCGTCCATCAACTCACACTATCTAACCTATCCATTAACCTGTCTGTCTATCCAACCACCCATCAGCCCAGTCATCTACCTGTCCATTTCCTCCACCCCGCCGAGCATCCGTCAACCGTCAGTCCAACTGTATCCACCTGTCCATTTCTGTGCCAGCCTGTACCTTCCTAAAACTAAAGGCAGTCAAGTCATCAAGCCAGTTTAAGTGTTTAAAGTAATTATGAAATAACTTATTTGTTTAAAGTAACCACAGGATATAATGCATCGAATAACGTTATATACATATATATAAATATATATATATATATATATATATATATATATATATATATATATATATATATATATATATATATTGAAAAAGTGCTTACATTAATCAAAAAGTAATCCATTTTTCAAAAGCAACCGGAGGAAGTAATTCATCAAATAATGAAGAAATATATATATATATATATATATATATATATATATATATATATATATATATATATATATATATATATATATATATATATATCTGTAGCGTTCTGGGCTTTGTTAATTAATTTCCAGAAAAAGGACTCTGATATGATCTCTATGTTCGAATTCCCAGCGATATTCCTTTTTCCTTCAATGTTTAACCAAGACTTAATGGCGTTCAGAGCCGAGCCCCACGACAGGATAATCATTTCAAAAGTATTTTGAAGTTGGGTCGATGACATATGAAAAAAAAATTCTTACGAAAAAAAAAAAAAAATGATTAGCACTATGTCTGAAGGGCATCTGGTCCTCCCACCACCCAGTTCCAGGTCATCACCTTCCCGCCTCTAGGTCCCTTCTAGCCTCCAGGTCTTCCAGCTTCCAGGTCCTCCAATCTATAGTCCCTCTAGTCCCCCCATTCCTCCAGCTTCCAGGTCCTCCTGCTCATTAGCCCTCCGGCCTCCAGATACCACAGGTCCTCCAGTCTCTAGTCCCTTCAGCCTCCAGGTCTTCCAGCTTCCAGGTCTTCCAATCTATGGTCCCTCTAGTCCCCCCATTCCCCCAGCTTCCAGGTCCTCCTGCTCATTAGCCCTCCGGCCTCCAGATACCATAGGTCCTCCAGTCTCTAGTCCCTTCAGCCTCCAGATCTTCCAGCTTCCAGGTCTTCCTCCATGTTCCTCCAGCTATTCCAGGTCCTCCAGACTCTCGGTCTTCCAGTTCTTTCAATCTCCAGTTCCTCAAGCCTCCAGTCCCTTCATGACCCAGTTCCTTAAACCTCCAGTACCTCCAGCAATCAGTTACACCAATCTCCAGCTCTTCCAGCCTCAAAGCTCTCCAGCCTTCCGTTCCTCCAACCACCAGGCTCTCCAGCCTTCACGTCCTCCAACCTCCGGGCTCTCCAGCCCTCCGTTCCTCCATCCTCCGGCCTCTCCAGCCTTCACTTCCTCCATCCTCCGGGGTCTCCAGCCTTCACTTCCTCCAACCTCCGGGCCCTCCAGCCTTCACTTCCTCCATCCTCCGGGGTCTCCAGCCTTCACTTCCTCCAACCTCCGGGCTCTCCAGCCCTCGCTTCCTCCATCCTCCGGGGTCTCCAGCCTTCGCTTCCTCCATCCTCCGGGGTCTCCAGCCTTCGCTTCCTCCATCCTCCGGGCTCTCCAGCCTTCACTTCCTCCAACCTCCGGGCCCTCCAGCCTTCACTTCCTCCAACCTCCGGGCCCTCCAGCCTTCACTTCCTCCATCCTCCGGGGTCTCCAGCCTTCACTTCCTCCAACCTCCAGGGTCTCCAGCCCTCGCTTCCTCCATCCTCCGGGGTCTCCAGCCTTCGCTTCCTCCATCCTCCGGGGTCTCCAGCCTTCGCTTCCTCCATCCTCCGGGCTCTCCAGCCTTCACTTCCTCCAACCTCCGGGGTCTCCAGCCCTCGCTTCCTCCATCCTCCGGGGTCTCCAGCCTTCACTTCCTCCAACCTCCAGGGTCTCCAGCCCTCGCTTCCTCCATCCTCCGGGGTCTCCAGCCTTCGCTTCCTCCATCCTCCGGGGTCTCCAGCCTTCACTTCCTCCAACCTCCAGGGTCTCCAGCCTTCGCTTCCTCCATCCTCCGGGCTCTCCAGCCTTCCGTTCCTCCAACCTCCGGGCTCTCCAGCCTTCCGTTCCTCCAACCTCCGGGCTCTCCAGCCTTCACTTCCTCCATCCTCCGGGCCCTCCAGCCTTCCGTTCCTCCAAGCCCGCCAGCCTCCAAGGTCCTCCGTAACAAACTGCCTCTCGCTGTTAGCGTTATATAGCCATTCGCAGTCGGCACTTTAACGCTATCGTCTCGTTCCTTGTCGGCAAGTGATAGCATTTACCATTCCTTTCTCACCCCCCCGGCAGACGATAGACTCTTCGGCTACACTGCCGAATTTTCTTAGCCAGAGTCGGCAAAAATGGTGCAGATATTTCTGGGCGAAATTGGAAAGCTCTTCTGGAAGTGGGTGAGCGTTGTTCTTGCGCGCCCAGATTGGGGGGGTAACCTCCTGACGAAGACGGTACCTAACCTCCTGACGACGATGACGGTACCTAACCTCCTGACGACGAAGACGGTACCGACCTCCTGACGACGAAGACGGTACCTAACCTCCTGACGACGACGACGGTACCAACCTCCTGACGACGAAGACGGTACCGACCTCCTGACGATGACGGTACCGACCTCCTGACGACGAAGACGGTACCTAACCTCCTGACGATGACGGTACCGACCTCCTGACGACGAAGACGGTACTAACCTCCTGACGATGACGGTACCGACCTCCTGACGACGATGACGGTACCGACCTCCTGACGATGACGGTACCGACCTCCTGACGACGACGATGGTACCGACCTCCTGACGACGATGACGGTACCTAACCTCCTGACGACGAAGACGGTACCGACCTCCTGACGACGAAGACGGTACCGACCTCCTGACGACGAAGACGGTACCGCCCTCCTGACGATGACGGTACCGACCTCCTGACGACGACGACGGTACCGACCTCCTGACGACGACGACGGTACCGACCTCCTGACGATGACGGTACCGACCTCCTGACGATGACGGTACCGCCCTCCTGACGACGACGACGGTACCGACCTCCTGACGACGACGGTACCGATCTCCTGACGACGACGACGGTACCGACCTCCTGACGACGATGACGGTACCGACCTCCTGACGACGACGACGGTACCGACCTCCTGACGACGACGACGGTACCGACCTCCTGACGACGACGCCGGTACCGACCTCCTGACGACGACGCCGGTACCGACCTCCTGACGACGACGGTACCGACCTCCTGACGACGACGGTACCGGCCTCCTGACGAAGACGGTACCTAACCTCCTGACGACGACGGTACCGACCTCCTGACGACGACGCCGGTACCGACCTACTGACGACGACGACGATACCGACCTCCTGACGACGACGGCGGTACCGACCTCCTGACGACGATGATGGTACCGACCTCCTGACGACGACGCCGGTACCGACCTACTGACGACGACGACGGTACCGACCTCCTGACGACGACGACGGTACCGACCTCCTGACGACGACGGTACCGCCCTCCTGACGACGACGCCGGTACCTAACCTCCTGACGACGACGGTACCGACCTCCTGACGACGACGGTACCGACCTCCTGACGACGACGGTAGTACAACCTCTATGGCACGACGGTACGATCCCTCAGGTAATTTGGCCCGGCCCTTCGAAGGCCAGTTCAGGGAGCCAGGCTATTAAACCAAACGACCACGCCTCTACACCCAAGGGTCGTATGGTCGTGCTCGAGGGTCGTATGGTCGTGCTCGAGGGTCGTATGGTCGTCCTCGAGGGTCGTATCATCGCGCTCGTGTCCTGTATCCGGTCGTGGAGCAGGTGTGACCCACGCTGTGATGAAGTCATGGCTGAGATGTGGAGGTGATGAGGGTCAAACCCCCATGGCACCGGTATACATATTGCCTACTGTTGACCTGGTACACATGGCCAACTGTTGACCTGCAACAGATGGCCTCCTGTTGACCTGGTACACATGGCCAACTGTTGACCTGCAACAGATGGCCTCCTGTTGACCTGGTACACATGGCCTACTGTTGACCTGAACAGATGGCCTCCTGTTGACCTGGTACACATGGCCAACTGTTGACCTGCAACAGATGGCCTCCTGTTGACCTGGTACACATGGCCAACTGTTGACCTGCAACAGATGGCCTCCTGTTGACCTGGTACACATGGCCTACTGTTGACCTGCAACAGATGGCCTCCTGTTGACCTGGTACACATGGCCTACTGTTGACCTGCAACAAATGGCCTCCTGTTGACCTGGTACACATGGCCTACTGTTGACCTGCAACAAATGGCCTCCTGTTGACCTGGTACACATGGCCTACTGTTGACCTGCAACAGATGGCCTCCTGTTGACCTGGTACACATGGCCTACTGTTGACCTGCAACAGATGGCCTCCTGTTGACCTGGTACACATGGCCTACTGTTGACCTGCAACAGATGGCCTCCTGTTGACCTGGTACACATGGCCTACTGTTGACCTGCAACAGATGGCCTCCTGTTGACCTGGTACATACGGCCTACTGTTGACCTGCAACAGATGGCCTCCTGTTGACCTGGTACACATGGCCTACTGTTGACCTGCAACAGATGGCCTCCTGTTGACCTGGTACACATGGCCTCCTGTTGACCTGCAACAGATGGCCTCCTGCTGACCTGGTACACATGGCCTACTGTTGACCTGCAACAGATGGCCTCCTGTTGACCTGGTACATACGGCCTACTGTTGCCTGCAACAGATGGCCTCCTGTTGACCTGGTACACATGGCCTACTGTTGACCTTCGAGACATGGCTTACTGTTGACCTGGGGGATATAGTCTGTTGACCTGGAGCAAATGGCCTCCTGCTGACCTGTTAAACATGGCCGGCTAATGACCTGGAGCAAATGGCCTCCTGCTGAACTGGAACAAATGGCCAGTTACTGACCTGGTCCACAGGACGTCCTGTTGCCCGGGGATGTATGACCCTTGCTGACCTGGGACACATGACCCACCCCCCAGCTGACCTGGGACACATGTCCTCCTGTTGACCTAAGACACACGACTTTGACGATGACCAGCACACGACCTGTGGTGACCTGGGATGAATGACCTAACGACTCGGGTCATACAGAAAGTCCTTCATTCTTCACTTTAGCATCACCTAACGCCAATCTGGGTCATCATCATTCCTCCATGACCTGACTCATGCCCTCGAAGCAGCACACACACACACACACAAACACACACACACACACACACACACACACACACGCACCATCTGACCTCGCCTGGCCTAACCCTCGACCTAATCTACCCCTCGGCCTATGTTAAACCCCCTCTCTCTTCCCCTCGACCTAAGTTAACCCCCTCTCTCTTCCCCTCGACCTAGTCTACCCCTCGGCCTATGTTAAACCCCCTCTCTCTTCCCCTCGACCTAGTCTACCCCTCGGCCTATGTTAAACCCCCTCTCTCTTCCCCTCGACCTAATCTACCCCTAGGCCTATGTTAAACCCCCTCTCTCTTCCCCTCGACCTAGTCTACCCCTCGGCCTAAGTTAACCCCCCTCTCCCCCCCCCGCCTTCACCTACGACCTACGTTAAACCCCTCGACCCACGTCATACCGAGGTCCTTCGCCCTGCCCACCTCCGCCCTACGGTAATTACCAAGTGAAGGCCAGTAATTACGGCTTCTAGACACACACACACACACACACACACACACACACACACACACACACACACACACACACACACATACACACATGCACAAGTTCCCGCCCGCCCAACTTGCACAAGATACAGTCTCAAAAGCTACATTGTCAAGTCACTGAAAGTTAGGGAGAGAGGTCGGAGAGAGAGAGAGAGAGAGAGAGAGAGAGAGAGAGAGAGAGAGAGAGAGAGAGAGAGAAGAGGGGGGCGGGCGAAGGGCAAGACTTACACCGTCCCTCAGCGTGGCACTCACCTGGCTCTACAACTTCCTAAAGGAGAGGGAAGGGGAGGTGAGTGCCCCACACACACACACACACACACACACACACACACACACAGGGTGGCACTCACCTCTCCCCACAGCCTCCTAAGGAGGGAAGAAGTGCCACACACGGGGTGGCACTCACTGTGGCTCTACGCCCTCCTGGGGAGGAGGGAGTGCCACACACGGGGTGGCACTCACTGTGGCTCTACACCCTCCATGCGAGGAAGTGCCACCACTAACTCACCACAAAGACTCACCTCAGTAAGTTCCGTTGTGCTGCAGTGAGGCAGGCGACACAGTGTCTTCCCTCACGGCAAGAGAGAGAGAGAGAGAGGCACCGGCAGAAGGAAGGGAAGAAGAGGAGGAGGAGGAGGAGGAGCAAGTAAAATAGAGAGAGAGGCACCGGCAGAATGAAGGGAAGAGGAGGAGGAGGGAAAAAAGGGGACGGAGGGAGGAAGAGGAGTAGACAAAAGAGAGAGAGAGAGAGGAACCGGCAGAAGGAAGGGAAGAGGAGGAGGAGGAGGAGGGAAAAAAGGGGACGGAGGGAGGAAGAGGAGCAGGCAAAAGAGAGAGAGAGAGAGAGAGAGAGAGAGAGAGAGAGAGAGAGAGAGAGAGAGAGAGAGAGAGAGAGAGAGAGGAACCGGCAGAAGGAAGAGAAGAGGAGGAGGAGGAGGAAAAGGGGACGGAGGGAGGAAGAGGAGCAGGCAAAGAGAAGGGGAGACAGAGATACGGATGAATCAGGGGTTGGGGCGTCATCTGCAGCCAATGAAAAATTTTTACACTCTCGCTAGGGGCGAAAGGGAACATCTCACGGCGTCCGGAAGGACCATCTGTCACGGGAATTGGAGCCGGGGTGCAGCCCTACGCTCCTTATCTGGGGAGAGAGAGAGAGAGAGAGAGAGAGAGAGAGAGAGAGAGAGAGAGAGAGAGAGAGAGAGAGAGAGAGAGAGATTTAATATTTCCACTCCCGAGTAAATTTTGAGATAGTGTTTACATTTTTTCTCTCCCTCCCCACCCTTAGCCCGCCCGCCACAATGTTGACATATCTGGCAGGCGGGGGGGACGACGACACGCGCTAATGAGCCTAGCACGACCGATCCAGGAGGGCACACGACACGACACGACACGACACCACGACCCCTGCCCTTCCCCCCTTCTCCCCCATTACGGGAGTGGGGAGGTCGTAGTCCTCAATAAACCCAAAAAAGACATGTAAGAATAATATCACACAGTAGGCTGAGGGAATCCCTTTTAAAACGCTCGGACTACTGGGAGCGTAAGATGAACTCCTAGCTGGTCAAAGATGAACTCCTAGCTGGTCAAAGATGAACTCCTAGCTGGTCAAAGATGAACTCCTAGCCGGTCAAAGATGAACACCTAGCTGGTCAGAGATGAACTCCTAGCTGGTCAAAGATGAACTCCTAGCTGGTCAAAGATGAACTCCTAGCTGGTCAAAGATGAACTCCTAGCTGGTCAAAGATGAACTCCTAGCTGGTCAAAGATGAACTCCTAGCTGGTCAAAGATGAACTCCTAGCTGGTCAAAGATGAACTCCTAGCTGGTCAAAGATGAACTCCTAGCTGGTCAAAGATGAACTCCTAGCTGGTCACTAGCTGGTCAAAGATGAACTCCTAGCTGGTCAAAGATGTACTCCTAGCTGGTCAAAGATGAACTCCTAGCTGGTCAAAGATGAACTCCTAGCTGGTCAAAGATGAACTCCTAGCTGGTCAAAGATGAACTCCTAGCTGGTCAAAGATGAACTCCCAGCTGGTCAAAGATGAACTCCCCCTGGTCAAAGATGAACTCCAAAGATCGAACATAATCAAAGATCGAGCACAATCACTCAAAGATCGAGCACAATCACTCAAAGATGGAACACAATCACTCAAAGATCGAACACAATCACTCAAAAGATCGAACACAATCACTCAAAGATCGAACACAATCACTCAAAGATCGAACACAATCACTCAAAGATCGAACACAATCACTCAAAAGATCGAACACAATCACTCAAAGATCGAACATAATCACTCAAAAGATCGAACATCTACGATGAAAACACAACAGTTCATCACACCAATACCTTAAACCTCTATGAAAACAAAACACTATCGCGAAAACATAGAAAACAATACCTGTAAAATATTTACATACGTCGAGAACGTAAAAGAAGAAAAAATCCCTAAAATCCATCTCATTTACGAAACTCTGGTTTCTCCTGTAAGTTCGCTCCCGCTTTAAGTAGAGACACTAATGGAGTATGATTCTCCCACCCACGTCTCGCCACCATGTCTCTCTCTCTCTCTCTCTCTCTCTCTCTCTCTCTCTCTCTCTCTCTCTCTCTCTCTCTCTCTATCTATCTATCTATCTATCTATCTATCTATCTATCTATCTATCTATACCCCGGAACCCGGAGTCAGGGCCCCCACCGGCCGGGTTAAACCAGCCACGTACACACACACACACACACACACACACACGACGACTGTCCGTGTCCTACACCGTCCTGGGAATAACACGACGACAGTACGTGTCCTACACCGTCCTGGGAATAACACGACTTTACATCATGTTTGCGCGTTCGTACACTCTAGCTCGCCGTTTCCCACGTAAGCGGTGTAGCGCCAGGAACAGACCGTGGGATGATCAGGCCAGGATCCCGAACATTCCCAGACGCGTCATTGGGCAGAGTCCCGAGATAGCCCACCCTGGGATTCGCCCGCCCACCCGCCCACCTTTTCATTAACCCCCTCCACCCATCCCACCACCACCACTACCCTCCACCCCACCACCACCACTACCCTCCACCCCCTCCCCCACAACCCCACCACCACTACCCTCCACCCCCTCCCCCACAACCCCACCACCACTACCCTCCACCTCACCACCACCACTACCCTCCACCCCCTCCCCCACAACCCCACCACCACTACCCTCCACCCCCTCCCCACCCCACCACCACCACTACCCTCCACCTCACCACCACCACTACCCTCCACCCCCTCCCCCACAACCCCACCACCACTACCCTCCACCCACCCCACCACCACCACTACCCTCCACCTCCACCACCACCACTACCCTCCACCCCCTCCACCCACCCCACCACCACCACTACCCTCCACCCCTCACACCACCACTACCCTCCACCCCCCTCCCCCACCACTACCCTCCACCCACCCCCACACTACCCTCCACCTACCACCACCACTACCCTCCACCCCCTCCCACCCCACCACCCCACCACTACCCTCCATCCCCCTCCCCCACCAACCCACCACCACTAGCCCTCCACCCGCCAGCTCTCCCCTCCACACCCCACCACCACCACTACCCCTCACCCCCCTCCCCCACCACCGCACCCTCCTCCACCCCTCCCACCCCACCACCACCACTACCCTCCACCCCCTCCCACCCCACCACCACCACTACCCTCCACCTCACCACCACTACTACCCTCCACCCCCTCCCACTCCCACCACCACCCACTACCCTCCACCCCCCTCCCCACCACCACCACCACCATACCCTCCATCCCCCTCCCCCACCACCACCACCACCACTACCCTCCATCCCCCTCCCCCACCACCACCACTACCCTCCACCCCCTCCCCCACCCCACCACCACCACTACCCTCCACCCCCTCCCCCACAACCCCACCACCACTACCCTCCACCCCCTCCCCCACCCCACCACCACCACTACCCTCCACCCCTCCCCCCACCCCACCACCACCACTACCCTCCACCCCACCACTTCCCTCCATCCTCCCTCCCTCCCCCAATTCACTAAATACCTCGTCCCTGTGGCTGCTTCATTGCTTGTTAGCGTTTTTCTTTTTTTCCCCCCTTTCTTTTTTTCCCCCTTCTTCTTTCCCCCTTCTCCCCCCTCCCCCTCATTTTCTCAGGTCATCAAAAGTTTTAATGAGTTGAGCAACGAGACAAAAAGATGAAAGAGAGATAAAGCAGTCTGTTGTATAGGGGGGGAGGGGAAAGGGAAGGGGAGAGGGGAAAGAAGGGAAGGGGTGAGGGATGGGGAGGGGGAACAGGGTGGGGGATGGGGAGGGAAATGGGGGTGGGGGATGGGGGGGGTTTAGGAACACCGCCTCATCACCTTCTTACAGGCTCACGTTTTCTTTCCCTCCCTCCTCCTCCCCATTCTACCCCTTTTGTTTCCCCTTTTTCTTTTTTTCTTTCTAATTTTTTTTTTGCAAATGAAAACGGGAGAGAGAGAGAGAGAGAGAGAGAGAGAGAGAGAGAGAGAGAGAGAGAGAGAGAGAGAGAGAGAGAGAGAGAGAGGTCTTAATGAATAACTCAAAGTTACCTTTGGTCCTGTTCAAAAAGTTTGGTAGTTTTTCGTTATTTCGGGAGAACCTGATTAGACTTTTCCCCTAGAAAAAAAAAAAATTAATTAGCGAAAAAGACTCGTTATTCTTTTAATGTAAATCACCTGTTTTGTAATTACCCATTTGTGGTCAATGGGGGAGGGATTTTTACACTTGGAGAGAGGGCCCCCCAGGCCCCCCCATCACTTGAATGGCCTTCGACAGACAACCTATTAAACTTCACTATCAAACAACTCACTCCATTCCATTCGTAACGCGACTCGCATGTTAAATAAAAGTATATATATATTCACGTCTTATTTCTTTTTCTAATACGTCTCTTGCTCAATTTTTAGACTGTGGTCTCTGATGGTCCTGTCTCTACACATCTCTTGAAGAAATGGCTCATAAATGAACGTCCTCAAACTCGTTTAAAAATAAAAAAGGACCCGTGAGTTTAGCGCATATCTTCCACGTCTCCTTTCTTAAAAGATGGGTACGACGCCTCCGCTCTCCTACTCCCGTAGCGCTTCACACTCAACGCAAAAAAATCTTGTGGACGTCCATCCAGTGGGTGTTTCCAGAGTTACCTGCACACACACACACACACACACACACACACATCTCTTCTTCACTCCCCCTATGGAGGAGGTTCCTGCACACGAAGACCACGTCCTACACAGGAGGACCATGAGCCTCACACACACACACTGGTCAGGGACACCCCCCCATACCATTCTGTGTTTGACATCTTGTCAAGACATCTCAAAGAGCTTTTCGAAGGCCAGCTTGATCCCATTCCATCGCTCAAGGTGGTGGTGGTGGAGGGGGGATATGGAGTCTTCCATGTGTGGGTGGATGGGTGTGTGTGGGTGGGTGGGGAGGTCTTCTCAACCAGCGAAGCGTACCCGCGCTACTCCAGCCCACACTCCAGCACACTCGAAGACCCCGCCAGACGAAGGAGCTGCTCCCACACCCACTGAATGACACTGGTCCACCCACACACCACACCCACCACACACACACACCTCCTGGAAGATGCTGATCCACCCACACCCACACACACACACACACCTCCTGGAAGATGCTGATCCACCCACACCCACACCCACACACACACCTCCTGGAAGATGCTGATCTACCCACACACACACCCCTGTGGTATCACGGCTTAGGATTTCATGGGTGGTTATGGGTTATTATAATCTTCACTACAACCTCCTCTCCTTCTAATGGTTCCAGCTCTCTACTGCTACATTACCTGCTGCTGTCTCCTGCTCCCTTACCTGCTGACGGATCCTGCTGCTGTCTCCTGCTCAGGTCCCTTACCTGCTGACGGATCCTGCTGCTGTCTCCTGCTACATTACCTACTGATGGTTCCTGCTGTCCCCTGCTACATTACCTACTGCTGTCTCCTGCTCCCTTACCTGCTGACGGATCCTGCTGCTGTCTCCTGCTCCCTTACCTGCTGATTCCCCCCCCCACTCCCCTAACACAACCATCCCCGGTGGGTGTCATCCATAACCTCCTCCTGTTACTTCCATCCACCAGCGCCTCGTCCGTTAACGGCATCTGTTGTCCTGCCCCATCCGTTGATACGCTCACCCATCCCGCGTAATGACGCTCCCTCCTGCTCTCCCCGTCCACTACCACCATTCCCATGCGACTCCCATCCCCTGCTGCCTTACCCATTCATTTCTCTCCCCATTCCTCTTTCGTCCGGTGCCGTTGCCATCCCATTCGTTAATGGGACCTGTTACCACACCCATGATTGCCCCCCCCCCCCCCCGCTTCATTTCTCACTCATGACCACAATCCACCCATTTAATATTCGCAGCTGACCACCCATTTACGCCCACGCGCTTCCCCCCCCATTCGCCTCCCTCAACGGCTTCTCCTTACTCCCCTACCCATTAGACTCCCCATGTTTCCCCCACCCATTATGCTGACCTACCCATTAACTCCCCCATTGCTGCTCCACCCACAAACTCCGACTTGCTACCCATTCAAGTTACACTCCCCTCCCCCCCAGCCCTTGCTGCTCTACCCATTAACCCTCCCTTCCTGTTCCACCCATTCACTCCTTGCCCGCCATCTATTACCTTCCCCCATTTCTGCCTCAACCCATTACCTCCCCTATACTTCTCCCCCCCCTTGACCCATTAACTCCCCCTCCAGACCATTACTAAGCCCCAGTCAAGTGTCTGGCCTGAGCACTATGCATACGCAGCGTACTACGCTTTACGCTAAAGATTAACTTACGCAGTCCATATCAGGTTAATAATACGCTTTACGCTAAACAGTAATTTACGCATTCCATATCTGGTTAATAATACGCTTTACGCTAAACATTAACTTACGCAGTCCACATCTGGTTAATAATACGCTTTACCCTAAACATTAACTTACGCAGTCCATATCTGGTTAACACTACGCTCTACTCTAAATATCAACTAACACTTTGCGTATCTGGCCATTACTACGCTTTACGCTAAAGAATAAGCTAACGCTATGTGTATCTGGCTGATTCTACGCTTTACGCTAAAAAAATAAACTAACGCTGTGCGTAACTGGGTACCACTACGCATTATGCTGAAGATTAAGTAACGCTGTGCGTATCTGGGTAATACTACGCTTTACGCTAAAAAATAAACTAACGCTGTATGTAATTGGCTAACACTACGCTTTACGCTAAAGATTAAATAACGCTGTGCGTATCTAGCTAACGCTACGCTTTTCGCAAAAATTAATTAACGCTGTGCGTATCTGGCTAACACTACGGTTTACGCTAAAAGAAAATAAACTAACGCTGTGTGTATCTGGCTAATACTACGCTTTACGCTAAAAGAAAATAAACTAACGCTGTTTGTATCTGGCTAATACTACGCTTTACGCAAAAAAAAAAAAAAAAATCAACTAACGCTGTGCGTATCTGGCTAGCACTACGCTTTACGCAAAAACATCAACTTACGCAATGCGTATCTGGCTCATACCACGCTTTACGCTACGCAAAAAAAAAAAAAAAAAAAAATTGATAAGCTAACGCCGTCCACGTCTGTATAATGAGAGTCCAGTTATATCATTCTTCCCTTACACCCACAGTCCCCCACACTCCCCATCACAAAATCTCTCCCCCACTTTAAAAGGCACTGAATATGCATGAAACTCCCAGATAATATCGTAAGCCAGAGCAGGAGGGAGTCTAATGAATATCGTAAGCCAGAGCAGGAGGGGAGTCTAATGAATATCGTAATAAAACCTACGATAATATACTGAAGGAAACATCATCAAACTTACAGAACACACCTGTGTCTGGTTTGGGTTTTAAAACAGTCTCAGTGGGTGGGTGAATGCTCAGTCTCCCATTCCACCGTTCCTTCCGTTCCACCGTTCTATCGTTCCTCCCGTTCCATCGTGCCTTGAGCACGACGGTACGACCCCTTGAGCACGACGGTACGATGCCTTGAGCACGACCATACGATCCATGAGCACGACGGTGCGTCTCCAGAGCACAACAGTACGACTCCTGAGCATGACGCTACGATTCTTGTGACGACACTACGACCCCAAAGCACGACGGTACGACCCCTTGAGCACGGTGCTAAGACCCCTGAGCACGAGGGCACGACGCTTGGGTATGAAATGACCCGGCTTTTGAACTCTCCTTTAAAGGGTCAGGTCACTAGACAACCCTTCATGCTCAAGGGTCGTACCGCTGTGCTCAAGGGTCGTACCGTCGTGCTCATGGTCCCTCTTCCATGCTCAAGGGTCGTACCGTCGGGTTCAAGGGGTCGTACTTCCGTGCTCAAGGGGGTCGTACCGTCGTGCTCAGGGCCCCTCTTCCATGCTCAAGGGTCGTAACGTCGTGCTCAAGGGGGGTCGTACCTCCGTGCTCAGGGGGTCGTACCGTCGTACTGACAAGCTTCAATTATCTTCCATTCCCGTCCAGAAACGCGATGTTTACTGACTCTTATTTCAACCCAATTTTGGCCAAAATGGGAAAACGAAATCACCTTTAATAATGTTTAAGTGGTCTATCTCTTATCTCTTACAAATACCTACAAGATGAATTTGGCTTTAATACAACCGAAGGACGAATATATATATATATATATATATATATATATATATATATATATATATATATATATATATATATATATATATCTTTCTTTCTTTCTTTCAAACTATTCGCCATTTCCCGCGTTAGCGAGGTAGCGTTAAGAACAGAGGACTGGGCCTTTGAGGGAATATCCTCACCTGGCCCCCTTCTCTGTTCCTTCTTTTGTAAGATTTTACTTTAAAAATATATGTATAAATGGGACATGAATATTGTGAGTAATCTTCAGGTGATAATCTATCTCTGAATCTTTGAATAATCTCCAGGTGATAATCTATCTCTAAATCTTTGAATAATCTTCAGGTGATTATATATCTCTAAATCTTTGAATAATCTTCAGGTGATAATCTATGTCTAAATCTTTGAATAATCTTCAGGTGATAATCTATGTCTAAATCTTTGAATAATCTTCAGGTGATTATCTATGTCTCTAAATCTTTGAATAATCTTCAGGTGATAATCTATGTCTAAATCTTTGAATAATCTTCAGGTGATAATCTATCTCTGAATCTTTGAATAATCTTCAGGTGATTATCTATCTCTGAATCTTTGAATAATCTTCAGGTGATTATCTATCTCTGAATCTTTGAATAATCTTCAGGTGATAATCTATCTCTCTAAATCTTTGAATAATCTTCAGGTGATTATCTATCTCTCTAAATCTTTGAATAATCTTCAGGTGATTATCTATCTCTGAATCTTTGAATAATCTTCAGGTGATAATCTATCTCTAAATCTTTGAATAATCTTCAGGTGATTATCTATCTCTAAATTTCTTGAACAATCTTCAGCTGATTATCTATCGCTAAAATTCCTTTAGAAAACGTAGCAACGGTTGATCAAGGCAACATACTACGCTGTACGAGACCGACGAGAAATAAAAAAAAAAAAAATTCACTTGCCTTTAAAGAAAAAGAAAAAATTTAAGAAAAAAAAATCTTTTTAGAAATCTGATTTTTTTCCCTCAGGTAAACGTGTCTGATTCGCGTTGCTGATCCATTGGATCCCACATTCTCCACCCCCGCCCCGCCGTCCGGGGCCAATGATCATTCAAATTGCCCCGGAGATAACGCGTCCCGTGACCCGGGCTTAATTTCCCCCGTGACCTGAAATGACCTGGTATTTGCATAAGGGCTGAGAGAGGCAGGCAGTATGTAGGCTGAAACACCCACGACGAGGCACACACACACACACACACACACACACACACACACACACACACATACACACACACACACACACATACACACACACATACACACATACACACACCGGGGGGACGGGGGGGTGGGGAGGCACACACACACACACACACACACACACAGAACGCCACACTCTACGTGGGGAAAAAGTGAGTGAGAGAGAGAGAGAGAGAGAGAGAGAGAGAGAGAGAGAGAGAGAGAGAGAGAGAAGAAGAAGAAGAAGAAGAAGAAATCTGATTTATCAAAGAGGGATGAGTCTGTAATGCCATCGACGGGGCCATGGTGTTCGTACGGGCTAAAATCAGTACCAACCCAACCCCCACCCCCCCCAGTCCCCCCACAGGGGGAGAGTAGGGGGGGGAAGTGACCCTTAACCCCCCCCAACCCACCCCACCCCCCCACACCCCCCTTTCCCAACCCTTGTCTGTCTCTAACACGATGATCTATTACCTGTCTACCTTAAGGGGCGAACCCGGTGTTGTGGTGGGTGTGGAGAGGTCAAAGGTCAAGGGTCCGAGGGGATGAAGAGCTGGTGATGATGATCGATCAACACACATGCGTAGGTACACAGTGACCTGACCGATCAACAACATGCGTAGATACACAATGACCTGATCGATCAACAACATGCGTAGGTACACAGTGACCTGATCGATCAACAACATGCGTAGATACACAGTGACCTGATCGATCAACAACATGCGTAGACACACAATGACCTGACCGATCAACAACATGCGTAGGTACACAATGACCTGACCGATTAGAATGATCTTCCGCGTCTACGCAGATCTTACGAGGGGTCATTACCGTCGCTCGTAGAGATGGCGAGTTAATCGTCCCTCATACGCCAAAAGGAGCGGCGATGATCGGTACGCAAATGAACGCCAAAAGGAGCGTCGATGATCGGTACGCAAATGTACGCCAAAGGAGCGGTGATGATCGGTACGCAAATGTACGCCAAAGGAGCGGTGATGATCGGTACGCAAATGTAGTCAAAGGAGCGGCAATAATCGGTACGCAAATGTACGCTAAAGGAGCGGCAATGATCGGTACGCAAATGAACGCCAAAAGGAGCGTCGATGATCGGTACGCAAATGTACGCCAAAGGAGCGGTGATGATCAGTACGCAAATGTACGCCAAAGGAGCGGTGATGATCGGTACGCAAATGTACGCCAAAGGAGCGGTGATGATCGGTACGCAAATGTACGCCAAAGGAGCGGCAATAATCGGTACGCAAATGTACGCTAAAGGAGCGGCAATGATCGGTACGCAAATGTACGCCAAAAGGAGCGGCGATGATCGGTACGCAAATATACGCCAAAAGGAGCGGCGATGATCGGTACGCAAATGCACGCCAAAGGAGCGGCAATAATCGGTACGCAAATGTACGCCAAAGGAGCGGCAATGATCGGTACGCAAATGTACGCCAAAGGAGCGGCAACGATCGGTACGCAAATGTACGCCAAAGGAGCGGCAATAATCGGTACGCAAATGTACGCCAAAAGGAGCGTCGATGATCGGTACGCAAATGAGATGCGGAGGTCAGTATCTGGGTACGGAGGTGAACGCGTTCGACTCACGTGTTGCGTTCTAAATACAGGGGCGACGAGGCTGAACTCCGGATCAACAGCTGTGTATAATCCATTAGCGATCGTTAATGACTTGATCATATTAATCAAACGGCAGGTCTCATCATTAATACAGTCAAGCATACTCAAAAAAGGATTAAGCTATAGATTCGACACTTCCTCCGATCAATAATGACATTCTGATTAATATACTGTGATCAATAATGATATGCTGATTAATATACTGTGATCAATAATGATATGCTGATTAATATACTGTGATCAATAATGATATGCTGATTAATATACTGTGATCAATAATGATATGCTGATTAATATACTGTGATCAATAATGACATTCTGATTAATATACTGTGATCAATAATGACATTCTGATTAATATACTGTGATCAATAATGATATGCTGATTAATATACTGTGATCAATAATGATATGCTGATTAATATACTGTGATCAATAATGATATGCTGATTAATATACTGTGATCAATAATGATATGCTGATTAATATACTGTGATCAATAATGACATTCTGATTAATATACTGTGATCAATAATGATATTCTGATTAATATACTGTGATCAATATTGACATTCTGATTAGCAGACTGTGATCAATAATGACATTCTGATTAATACACTGTGATCAATAATGACATTCTGATTAATATACTGTGATCAATAATGATATTCTGATTAATATACTGTGATCAATATTGACATTCTGATTAGCAGACTGTGATCAATAATGACATTCTGATTAATATACTGTGATCAATAATGATATGCTGATTAATATACTGTGATCAATAATGATATGCTGATTAATATACTGTGATCAATAATGATATGCTGATTAATATACTGTGATCAATAATGATATGCTGATTAATATACTGTGATCAATAATGACATTCTGATTAATATACTGTGATCAATAATGATATTCTGATTAATATACTGTGATCAATAATGACATTCTGATTAATATACTGTGATCAATAATGATATGCTGATTAATATACTGTGATCAATAATGACATTCTGATTAATATACTGTGATCAATAATGATATTCTGATTAATATACTGTGATCAATATTGACATTCTGATTAGCAGACTGTGATCAATAATGACATTCTGATTAATACACTGTGATCAATAATGACATTCCGATTAGCAGACTGTGATCAATAATGACATTCTGATTAACAACCCCACGCACCTACAACCGCACGCACCTACAACCGACGCACCTACAACCCCACGCACCTACAACCCCACGCACCTAAAACCCACCCACCTACAACCCACGCACCTACAAGCCACCCACCTACAACCCACGCACCTACAACCCCACCCACCTACAACCCCACGCACCTACAACCCCACGCACCTACAACCCACGCACCTACAACCCACGCACCTACAACCCCACGCACCTAAAACCCACCCACCTACAAGCCACCCACCTACAACCCACGCACCTACAACCCACGCACCTACAACCCCACGCACCTAAAACCCACCCACCTAAAACCCACCCACCTACAACCCACGCACCTACAACCCCACGCACCTACAACCCCACGCACCTACAACCCCACGCACCTACAACCCACGCACCTACAACCCACGCACCTACAACCCCACGCACCTAAAACCCACCCACCTACAAGCCACCCACCTACAACCCACGCACCTACAACCCCACCCACCTACAACCCCACGCACCTACAACCCCACGCACCTACAACCCACGCACCTACAAGCCACCCACCTACAACCCACGCACCTACAACCCCACCCACCTACAACCCCACGCACCTAAAACCCACCCACCTACAACCCCACGCACCTAAAACCCACCCACCTACAACCCACGCACCTACAAGCCACCCACCTACAACCCACGCACCTACAACCCCACCCACCTACAACCCACGCACCTACAACCCCAGCGGGTTCCCCCCCGCCCCCACTCTCTCTCTCTCTCTCTCTCTCTCTCTCTCTCTCTCTCTCTCTCTCTCTCTCTCTCTCTCTCTCTCTCTCTCTCTCTCTCTCAGCGCGTCACGACACCCCCAAAATACATCTGACCTCTATTCATCACTGGGCTGAGCAAGGTCATTTAGGACGGGGGGGGGGGGGGGGGGGGGGGTTCGGGGGGGAGGGAGGGAAGGAAGGAGGGAGGGAAGGAGGGAGGGAGGAGTGGAGGGAAGGAGGGAGGGAGGAGTGGAGGGAAGGAGGGAGGGAGGAAAGGAAGGAAGGAGGGAGGGAGGGAAGGAGGGAGGGAGGAGTGGAGGGAAGGAGGGAGGGAGGAGTGGAGGGGTCATGTCACCACCATCACCAGCCACCTCCGTCAGGGGGACACACACCTCCACCATCCTGGAGTCCCTCCCTGGCAGTGGAGTGAGGGGAATAGAAGCTCTCGCCGCCCCCCCCCCATCTCCCCCTCCCTTTTCCCCTTTTACATCCTCTTCCAGAAGACCTGGAACCCAACCACTTTCCCCTTTCTCTTTTCTCTTCTTTTTTTTTCTCTCTCTCTCTAAATGAGGGAGATTTTTTTTTTTTTGGCTGAAAAGTTTGAGTTATAAATCAAAGGTGTTTAGGTTCCACCACAACTGTTTTCACGAGTTACACAGGATGGGTGGAGGAAGGGGAGGTGTGAGGGTAGAGGAAAAGGTGTGTGTGTGTGTGTGTGTGTGTGTGTGTGTGTGTGTGTGTGTGTGTGTGTGTGTGTGTGTGTGCGTCTGTGTCCGTGTGTGAGTGTGTGTGTGTGTGTGTGAGTGTGTGTGTGTGTGTGTGTGTGTGTGTGTGTGTGCGTCTGTGTGTCTGTGTGTGTGTGTGTGTGTGTGTGTGTGTGTGTGTGTGTGTGTGTGTGTGTGTGTGTATGTGTAAGTGTGTGTGCGTCTGTGTGTCTGTGTGTGAGTGTGTGTGTGTGTGTGTGTGTGTGAGTGTGTGTGTGTGTGTGTGTGTGTGTAAGTGTGTGTGCGTCTGTGTGTCTGTGTGTGAGTGTGTGTGTGTGTGTGTGTGTGTGTGTGTGTGTGTGTGTGTACTCCATACCCCTTTCCCCCTATTCCTCAAGGCTCAATACCCTTCTCCCTCCAAAATCCCATCCCTTCCTGGACTCCACACACACACACACACACACACACACACACACACACACACACAACCCATTCCTTCCCCCGTTAGCATTCACCTCCTCTCCCATCTTCCTAAGTATCTACTTACTTCCCTTCCTTCCTTCCCTTCCTTCCTTTCCTTCTCTTCTTTCCCTCCTTATCTTCACCATTCCTCTCTCTCTCTCTCTCTCTCTCTCTCTCTCTCTCTCTCTCTCTCTCTCTCTCTCTCTCTCTCTCTTTCTCTCTCTCACCCGGACCTTCCTTCCCTATCCCCCCCCTCACCCCATCCCGGCCAATCAGAAGGGATGGGTGGAAGGGGGGCGGGAGAGGAGACCTCGGTCTCGTCGCAAACCGTCGTCGAGGACAAGAGGCCGATCTCCCCCTCCCACCCACCCCCCTCCCCGTACACGACACAGCTTTTCACCACCACGACAAAAAAAAAGAGAAAAAAAAGAAAAAAAAAAGACCATCTGTCAACCCGAATTAGGACGAAGACCTCCCTCCCCTCCTTCCCTCCTCCCTTCCCTCCTCTCTCTCTCTCTCCTCCCATACCCTCCTCCCCCAAACCACTCCACTCCACTCTCCTTCCCCCCCAACAATGGAAATCCCGCAGTACAGCGAAACAAGGTAAAAAAAAAAAAAAAAAAAAAAAAACCCTCTCTCTCTCTCTCTCTCTCTCTCTCTCTCTCTCTCTCTCTCTCTCTCTCTCTCTCTCTCTAACCCCTTTCCCCAACCCCCCTTTCAGATCCCCTGTGCAAAAATATCAAGACTTTTATCCGTGTGTACTTGAGACGCGGGGGCTTGGCCGGGCTGGGCCGGACCCCCTACACCCAACACAGGCAACACAAAACATCCAAAACACAAAAGTAGATAAATATATACACACAAAAAAAATAGAGAGAGAGAGGAGGAATGACTCAGTCGTCAGTTGTGGATCGAAGACTTTTGAGAAACGTTCTTGGATTCGAGAGTAGTAAAAAATATTATATATGTTTTGACGTGATCATTACACGAAAGTGCACTCGGGAACTTAACGTGTTTCATTACCCCGTGGAATCATAGGAATATATATATATATATATATATATATATATATATATATATATATATATATATATATATATATATATATATATATATATATATACATATATATATATATATATATATATATATATATATATATATATATATATATATATATATATAGGGTTCCATGAGAGGGACCAGTTATTGTGACCCGTCCACACCACTGTCTTGCCTGTAATTCTAATGCTTACCCCGCGGGGCCTCTGTCTCTTTGTCTGTCTGTTTGTCCGTCAGGGGACACATCCCCCGTCCCCCCTCGTCAACAGCTGAACTACTCTCTTCTTTGCTTCGCGTCTCGACCCTGAAATGCCTGCGCTCCCACACTGCTTTTGTGTGACGATGAACAAAAGAGAGGTTTGGCTATGCTCACACCACAAGTCTAAGAAGACAGATGGGTGGTGATTCCCCCACCCCAGCCAGAGGTGGGGGCTCAGAGAATTGTTTGAACATGTTGGGTGGTTAGCATGTGTTGGGTCGTTTGAACATGTTGGATGGTTAGCATGTGTTGGGTCGTTTGTACATGTTGGATGGTTTGCACGTGTGGGGTTCGTTTGTACATGTTGGGTGGTTAGCATGTGTTGGGTCGTTTGTACATGTTGGATGGTTAGCATGTGTAGGGTCGTTTGAACATGTTGGTTGGTTAGCATGTGTTGGGTCGTTTGAGCATGTTGTGGTTAGCATGTGTTGGGTCGTTTGTACATGTTGGATAGTTAGCATATGTGGGGTCGTTTGAACATGTTGGGTTGTTAGCACGTGTTGGGTCGTCTGCACATGTTGGGTGGTTAGCACGTGTTGGGTCGTCTGCACATGTTGGGTGGTTAGCATGTGTTGGGTCGTCTGCACATGTTGGGTGGTTAGCATGTGTTGGGTCGTCTGCACATGTTGGGTGGTTAGCACGTGTTGGGTCGTCTGCACATGTTGGGTGGTTAGCACGTGTTGGGTCGTCTGCACATGTTGGGTGGTTAGTACGTGTTGGGTCGTCTGCACATGTTGGGTGGTTAGCAGTGTGGGGTGGGCAAAGGACTAACCACCCCCTCCCTCTCCTTGTGGCGTTCAGCTGGTCACCTGCTCCCCCCTTTATACATCTCTAGACCTTCTCCCCTCTCTCTCGCTCAGCTGGTAACCTCCCCCATCTCTCCAGCTGTCTCCGGAGTAACCTCCCCCACATCCAGAGAGACAATCGACCGATTCGTCTCTTCCCTCCATCCAGCTGGTCACCCCCCCTCTCCATCACTTCCTCGTCGACCATCCATCTAGCCTCTCATCCATCCCCCCCTCTCTCCTTCCAGCTGGTTCATCCCCTATACACACAACCCGCCCTTCCTCCTCCTCCTACACCAACCATCTGGCCTCGCGCGCCCTGGCTTCGAAGTTACCATTCCTGTTCATAGTCTTACATCTTCCCACTGTATTCTCATAATAATAATAATCATGATACAACAATAATAATAATAATAATAATAATAATAATAATGATAATAATAATAATAACAATAATAATAGTAATGATAATAATAATAATAATAATAATAATAATAATAATAATAATAATAATAATAATGATAATAATAATGATAATAATAATAATAATAATAATAATAATAATGATAATAATGATAATAATAATAATAATACTAATAATAATAATAATAATAATGATAATAATGATAATAATAATAATAATAATACTAATAATAATAATAATAATAATGATAATAATAATAATAATAATGATAATAATAATAATAATAATAATAATGATAATAATAATAATAATAATAATAATGATAATAATAATGATAATAATAATAATAATAATAATAATAATAATGATAATAATAATGATAATAATAATAATAATACTAATAATAATAATAATAATAATAATAATAATAATAATAATAATAATAATGATAATAATAATAATAATAATAATAATAATAATAATAATAATAATGATAATAATAATAATAATAATAACAATAATAATAATGATAATAATAATAATAATAATAACAAGAAGAAGAAGAAGAAGAAGAATAGTAATTATTATCATTATCATTATTATCATTATTATCATTATCAGTATTAACATTATCATTATCATCATTATTACTATACTATCTGTGTGAATATGGAGCAAAATACAACATCAGCAACACACACGAGCTGTCGCAGGCAATATTCGGCCGTGAGGCCATCCGCACGTATATACCACTACCTTGCCCCAACCCCCACACACACCAGCCGTACCCAGGATAAATCAGGACAGCAAATTATATGTAAACATGTAATTTCTCGTAATTTCCCCCCCACCACCACCACCTCTCGCTAGCTTCGTTCGGCCAGGACCCAGGCCCCGGGGGCTGGGAGACCTCTTTTTATCTTCGTAGCACCTCGCCTTCTCCAGGAGGAGGAGGAGGAGGAGGCAGCCTGGGAAGGAAGGAAGACCTCCATCTATCGTGCTGGAGGATGTGTGGCCTGGAAAGTTGGGTGACGTACTTCATTTTCCTTTTTTTTTTTACTTCTTCCAGGACCAAATTCTGTCCTTCATAACGGTGGATACCAACTGGGCTTACGTTAAGGTAGGCTCCTCTCTACCACTGGTGGCAGCATTCTTATGCCTGCTATACCCTCCCCCCAACACTGGTAGCAGCATTCTTATGCCTGCTATACCCTCCCCCCAACACTGGTGGCACTCTACCACCGGTGGCAGCATTCTTATGCCTGCTATACCCTCCCCCCAACACTGTTAGCAGCATTCTTATGCTTGCTATACCCTCCCCCCAACACTGGTAGCAGCATTCTTATGCCTGCTATACACCCCCAACACTGGTGGCAGCATTCTTATGCTTGCTATACCTTCCCAACACTGGTGGCTGCATTCTTATGCCTGCTATACCCTCCCCCCCCAACACTGGTGGCAGCATTCTTATGCTTGCTATACCTTCCCAACACTGGTGGCTGCATTCTTATGCTTGCTATACCTTCCCCCCAACACTGGTGGCAGCATTCTTATGCTTGCTATACCTTCCCAACACTGGTGCCTGCATTCTTATGCCTGCTATACACCCCCAACACTGGTGGCAGCATTCTTATGCTTGCTATACCTTCCCCCAACACTGGTGGCAGCATTCTTATGCTTGCTATACCTTCCCCCCAACACTGGTAGCAGCATTCTTATGCTTGCTATACCTTCCCAACACTGGTGGCTGCATTCTTATGCCTGCTATACACCCCCAACACTGGTAGCAGCATTCTTATGCTTGCTATACCTTCCCAACACTGGTGCCTGCATTCTTATGCCTGCTATACACCCCCAACACTGGTGGCAGCATTCTTATGCTTGCTATACCTTCCCCCCAACACTGGTGGCAGCATTCTTATGCTTGCTATACCTTCCCCCAACACTGGTAGCAGCATTCTTATGCTTGCTATACCTTCCCCCCAACACTGGTGGCAGCATTCTTATGCTTGCTATACCCTCCCCCCAACACTGGTGGCAGCATTCTTATGCCTGCTATACCTTCCCAACACTGGCAGCAGCATTCTTATGCCTGCTATACCCCCAACACTGGTGGCAGCATTCTTATGCCTGCTATACACCCCCAACACTGGTGGCAGCATTCTTATGCTTGCTATACCCCCAACACTGGTGGCAGCATTCTTATGCTTGCTATACCTTCCCCCAACACTGGTGGCAGCATTCTTATGCTTGCTATACCCTCCCCCCAACACTGGTGGCTGCATTCTTATGCTTGCTATACCCTCCCCCCAACACTGGTGGCTGCATTCTTATGCCTGCTATACCCTCCCCCCAACACTGGTGCCTGCATTCTTATGCTTGCTATACCCTCCCCCAACACTGGTGGCTGCATTCTTATGCCTGCTATACCCTCCCCCCAACACTGGTGGCTGCATTCTTATGCTTGCTATACCCTCCCCCAACACTGGTGGCTGCATTCTTATGCCTGCTATACCCTCCCCCCAACACTGGTGCCTGCATTCTTATGCTTGCTATACCTTCCCCCCAACACTGGTAGCAGCATTCTTATGCCTGCTATACCCTCCCTCCAACACTGGAGGCAGCATTCTTATGCTTGCTATACCTTCCCCCAACACTGGAGGCAGCATTCTTATGCCTGCTATACCTTCCCAACACTGGTAGCAGCATTCTTATGCCTGCTATACCTTCCCAACACTGGTGGCAGCATTCTTATGCCTGCTATACACCCCCAACACTGGTGCAGCATTCTTATGCTTGCTATACCTTCCCCCAACACTGGAGGCAGCATTCTTATGCCTGCTATACCCCCAACACTGGTGCAGCATTCTTATGCTTGCTATACCTTCCCCCAACACTGGTGCAGCATTCTTATGCCTGCTATACACCCCCAACACTGGTAGCAGCATTCTTATGCCTGCTATACCCTCCCCCCAACACTGGTGGCAGCATTCTTATGCTTGCTATACCCTCCCCCCAACACTGGTGCAGCATTCTTATGCTTGCTATACCTTCCCCCAACACTGGTAGCAGCATTCTTATGCTTGCTATACCTTCCAACACTGGTGGCAAGCATTCTTATGCCTGCTATACCCCCAACACTGGTAGCAGCATTCTTATGCCTGCTATACACCCCCAACACTGGTGGCAAGCATTCTTATGCTTGCTATACCTTCCAACACTGGTGGCAGCATTCTTATGCTTGCTATACCTTCCCAACACTGGTGGCTGCATTCTTATGCTTGCTATACCTTCCCAACACTGGTGGCTGCATTCTTATGCCTGCTATACCCCCAACACTGGTGGCTGCATTCTTATGCTTGCTATACCTTCCCAACACTGGTGGCTGCATTCTTATGCCTGCTATACCCCCAACACTGGTGGCTGCATTCTTATGCTTGCTATACCTTCCCAACACTGGTGGCTGCATTCTTATGCCTGCTATACCCCCAACACTGGTGGCTGCATTCTTATGCCTGCTATACCCCCAACACTGGTGGCTGCATTCTTATGCCTGCTATACCCCCAACACTGGTGGCAGCATTCTTATGCTTGCTATACCTTCCCAACACTGGTGGCTGCATTCTTATGCCTGCTATACCCCCAACACTGGTGGCTGCATTCTTATGCTTGCTATACCTTCCCAACACTGGTGGCTGCATTCTTATGCCTGCTATACCCCCAACACTGGTGGCAGCATTCTTATGCCTGCTATACCCTCCCCCCAACACTGGAGGCAGCATTCTTGTGCCTGCTATACCCCCCAACACTGGTGGCAGCATTCTTATGCTTGCTATACCTTCCAACACTGGTGGCAAGCATTCTTATGCTTGCTTACCCTCCCCCCAACACTGGTGGCAGCATTCTTATGCCTGCTATACCTCCCCCCAACACTGGTGCAGCATTCTTATGCTGCTATACCCTCCCCCCAACACTGGAGGCAGCATTCTTATGCCTGCTATACACCCCCAACACTGGAGGCAGCATTCTTATGCCTGCTATACACCCCCAACACTGGTGGCAAGCATTCTTATGCCTGCTATACACCCCCAACACTGGTGGCAAGCATTCTTATGCCTGCTATACCCTCCCCCCAACACTGGTGCCTGCATTCTTATGCTGCTATACCCTCCCCCCAACACTGGTGCCTGCATTCTTATGCCTGCTATACCCCCAACACTGGTGCAGCATTCTTATGCCTGCTATACCCTCCCCCCAACACTGGTGGCAAGCATTCTTATGCCTGCTATACCCTCCCCCCAACACTGGTGCAGCATTCTTATGCCTGCTATACCCTCCCCCCAACACTGGTGGCAAGCATTCTTATGCCTGCTATACCCCCAACACTGGTGGCAAGCATTCTTATGCCTGCTATACCCTCCCCCCAACACTGGTGCAGCATTCTTATGCCTGCTATACCCTCCCCCCAACACTGGTGCCTGCATTCTTATGCCTGCTATACACCCCCAACACTGGTGCCTGCATTCTTATGCCTGCTATACCCCCCCAACACTGGAGGCAGCATTCTTATGCTTGCTATACCTTCCCCCCAACACTGGTGCAGCATTCTTATGCCTGCTATACCCCCAACACTGGTGGCTGCATTCTTATGCTTGCTATACCTTCCAACACTGGTGGCAAGCATTCTTATGCTTGCTATACCTCCCACACTCCATCCTCCCTCACCCTCTCCAGCCCCCTCACACCTTCAAGCCCCACACTCCCTACCTCCCACACTCCATCCTCCCTCACCCTCTCCAGCCCCCTCACACCTTCAAGCCCCACACTCCCTACCTCCCACACTCCATCCTCCCTCACCCTCTCCAGCCCCCTCACACCTTCAAGCCCCACACTCCCTACCTCCCACACTCCATCCTCCCTCACCCTCTCCAGCCCCCTCACACCTTCAAGCCCCACACTCCCTACCTCCCACACTCCATCCTCCCTCACCCTCTCCAGCCCCCTCACACCTTCAAGCCCCACACTCCCTACCTCCCACACTCCATCCTCCCTCACCCTCTCCAGCCCCCTCACACCTTCAAGCCCCACACTCCCTACCTCCCACACTCCATCCTCCCTCACCCTCTCCAGCCCCCTCACACCTTCAAGCCCCACACTCCCTACCTCCCACACTCCATCCTCCCTCACCCTCTCCAGCCCCCTCACACCTTCAAGCCCCACACTCCCTACCTCCCACACTCCATCCTCCCTCACCCTCTCCAGCCCCCTCACACCTTCAAGCCCCACACTCCCTACCTCCCACACTCCATCCTCCCTCACCCTCTCCAGCCCCCTCACACCTTCAAGCCCCACACTCCCTACCTCCCACACTCCATCCTCCCTCACCCTCTCCAGCCCCCTCACACCTTCAAGCCCCACACTCCCTACCTCCCACACTCCATCCTCCCTCACCCTCTCCAGCCCCCTCACACCTTCAAGCCCCACACTCCCTACCTCCCACACTCCATCCTCCCTCACCCTCTCCAGCCCCCTCACACCTTCAAGCCCCACACTCCCTACCTCCCACACTCCATCCTCCCTCACCCTCAGAGAGAGAGAGAGAGAGAGAGAGAGTATGAGAGCTAGTTACATAGATACACAGACCACACAGACCGAAGCGATGGGGAAGGGGTGGGTCTGGCCCTAACACAGAGAGAGAGAGAGAGAGAGAGAGAGAGAGAGAGAGAGAGAGAGAGAGAGAGTATGAGAGCTAGTTACATAGATACACAGACCACACAGACCGTAGTGATGGGGAAGGGGTGGGTCTGGCCCCAACACAGAGAGAGAGAGAGAGAGAGAGAGAGAGAGAGAGAGAGAGAGAGAGAGAGAGAGAGAGAGAGAGAGAGAGTATGAGAGCTAGTTACATAGATACACAGACCACACAGACCGTAGTGATGGAGAAGGGTGGGTCTGGCCCTAACACAGAGAGAGAGAGAGAGAGAGAGAGAGAGAGAGAGAGAGAGAGAGAGAGAGAGAGAGAGAGAGAGAGAGAGAGAGAGAGAGAGAGAGAGCTGGGAAAAGGGCAACCCATCCAAACGTTTAACTTCAATCACGAAAAAAAAAAAAGTAAATGAGAATCCATCTAACCTTTAGACCTGAAGAGGATATGAAAAAAAGTATACCAAAAAGTATCACACAAAATTCCAGTGAGTTTTCTTATTTCTCCGATTCAGAGCAGAGACTTTTTTTTTTTTTTTTTTCTGCTCATTGTAAGGGATATAGTCAATCCTACTTATAACAATGGAAGAAAGAAATCATCCTGGTATTTGCAACACTAATGACAATAATAATTATTACGATTATCATCATGACACAACACTAATGACAATAACAATTATTATGATTATCATTATGACATGCTTGTCCATAAGGTGGCATGTGGATGAGAGAGAAAGTCACAGAGACGGCGGTCGTGAAAGGGGAGAAAGTAATGAAAGGCTTGCGGAAGACGGAGTGTGGCAAGGCAGCAAGAGTGGACGTAATTCGAACCGAGTTTCTCGAAAAGAGATATGCCTCTTGACGAATTGGTTAGGCCGTTTAACGTTCAAGGTGAGGCACCTGAGGACTGGTGGAATGGTAGTAGAGCGCCCTTATAATATACGGGCAAGAGGTACGAAAACGAGTGTCAAATTTCTGAGGTATAAGTCTATTGAATATATAGTCAGGTGTAGGACATGGTGGTGGTTGGGAGGGCGATGGCACGCACCAGACAACTGATTTGGCGAAGAGCAATCATCTGGCCTTTCCAAAGGCAGAGAATCTGTGGACGAGGTATCTACTTGTGAAGAATTTGTGGGAAATTTACAGACATGGAGAGAGCGTATTAGTAAGGTTGACAGAGACTCCCAGTGGAAGGTGTTACGAACATATAGGACTTAATATGGAAACTGCAGAGGGGGTTTTACTAGGGAAACAAGGCATGTTTGCGAGAAGGACTGAAGGAGGATGAGTGGTTTCAGTAGGAGGTGGGTCTGTATCAAGGATGTGTGACTTCATCATGGCTGTTTTTTTTTTTTAGCAGTAATAGTAGTGGTAGTGGTAGTAGTGGCAATAGCAACTGTAGTAGTAGTAGTAGTAATAGTAGTAGTAATAGTAGTAGTAGTAGTAATAATAGTAGTGGTAGTAACAGTAGTAGTAGTAGTGGCACTTCAGTACTACTACTAGTAGTAGTAGTAGTAGTAGTAGTAGTAGTAATAGTAGTAGTAGTAGTAGTTGTAGCAGTAGTTTCCCACGTCAAATCACAGACTACAGTCATTCTTCCTACGTTATAAGCGACGATCCCAATACTCTTACAACACACGACTCTCACAACTGTGTACCACGCACTTCACCTTCATATCCGTCATGCCCACATGCGTTTCGCTCGTATCTCTCTTGCCAGCCTCGTCACATGCCATATCCACACACACGAGACTTGTATGTCTGGTGGCGCATGAGCATTATTTCCTCCCCCTCTCTTCCCCTTTCCTCCTTCCCCCTGCCCTCGCAGTGGCGTTACCCTATGTGTCATCCCCATAAATGAGAGCGAAAGTTAGTCCCCGTCTCTCTCTCTCTCTCTCTCTCTCTCTCTCTCTCTCTCGTTGTAGAAAAGGGGGCTATTTAAGTGGACGAGCCTTTTTCTTTTTTTTTCATTTTTCCCAACGTCACATGTTACGAGAGAGAGAGAGAGAGAGAGAGAGAGAGAGAGAGAGAGAGAGAGAGAGAGAGAGAGAGAGAGAGAGGCAGGCAGGTAGGCAAGCTCAAGTGACAGAGCGGGGGCTTCCCCGCCCCTTGCCCCATTCTCCCCCTCTCCAACTCTTTTTTTGAACAGACCAGCCTGAAGGGAGAGGGGGGAAGGGAGGGGGGAGGGAAGAGGGGAAGTGGGGGGGGGGGGAGGAGGAGGAGGAAATGAAACCCCCCCGCCTAACCTTTGGCCCTGGCATGAAAAAAAAAAAGAAAGAAAAAAAAATAAGAATAGCAATCAGAATCAGGCTGAAGTGAGTTTGCGTATTTTCGAACCCCGGGTAAATGACTTTTCCACACCCCCTTTGAGAGAGAGAAAAAAAAAAATTGGGGTGGGGGAGTGGGGGGAAAAATAGTCACCCCCCCCCCTTGGCATAACCACACGTAGCAAAAAGAAATATATATATATATATATATATATATATATATATATATATATATATATATATATATATATATATATATATTTTTTTTTTCATACTATTCGCCATTTCCCGCTATAGCGAGGTAGCGTTAAGAACAGAGGACTGGGCCTTTGAGGGAATACCCTCACCTGGCCCCCTTCTCTGTTCCTTCTTTTGAAAAAAAAAAAAAAAAAAAAAAAAAAAAAAAAATATATATATATATATATATATATATATATATATATATATATATATATATATATATATATATATATATATATAGTTATGAAAATATGGCGTTTAAAGTCATGCATGACGTTTAAAGACATGCGAGTGTACCTTACAAAGTGGGGGGAAAAAAATGCGTGAACCAAAGTGGTGGAGTGAACGTTCACGGGACCATTTTTAAAAAGTCAAACTGGCTCATCCATTTCAGAGGCTAAATATTATCAACGCCACAAAAGAACGCGTTTAAATAAAAAAAAAAGTTTCGGTAAGGGAGAACTTGATTGAATATTCGCACGTACGAACTTTTCAGACCTTCGTCGAAAATGGTCACAGTCCTCTCATTACTAGCAGATGACTAGCAGATGATTACTAGCAGATTACTAGCAGATGATTACTAGCAGATGATTACTAGCAGATGATTACTAGCAGATTACTAGCAGATTATTACTAGCAGATTATTACTAGCAGATTATTACTAGCAGATTACTAGCAGATTATTACTAGCAGATTACTAGCAGATTATTACTAGCAGCTTACTAGCAGATTATTACAAGCAGATTACTAGCAGATTATTAATAGCAGATTACTAGCAGATTACTAGCAGATTATTACTAGCAGATTACTAGCAGATTATTACAAGCAGATTACTAGCAGATTATTACTAGCAGATTACTAGCAGATTATTACAAGCAGATTATTACTAGCAGATTACTAGCAGATTACTAGCAGATTATTACTAGCAGATTACTAGCAGATGATTACTAGCAGATTACTAGCAGATTATTACAAGCAGATTACTAGCAGATTATTACTAGCAGATTACTAGCAGATTACTAGCAGATTATTACTAGCAGATTACTAGCAGATTATTACTAGCAGATTACTAGCAGATTATTACTAGCAGATTATTACTAGCAGATTATTATTAGCAGATTATTAGCAGATTATTACTAGCAGATTACTAGCAGATTATTACAAGCAGATTACCAGCAGATTATTACTAGCAGATTACTAGCAGATTACTAGCAGATTATTACTAGCAGATGACTAGCAGATTACTAGCGC
>NC_092287.1:8490296-8507796 GCF_036320965.1 Panulirus ornatus
ACTGGCCAAATGGGTTGATAACAGGCCAAATGGGTTGATGACTAGCCAAATGGATTGATGAGTGGATGAATGGGTTGATGAGTGGCCAAGTAATGGGTTGATAGCTGGCTAAATAATGGGCTGACTAACGACATGGGTTGATAGCTGGCTAAGTGGATTGATGTGTGGCCTGGCTACTCTCTCTCTCTCTCTCTCTCTCTCTCTCTCTCTCTCTCTCTCTCTCTCTCTCTCTCCTCTGAGGCCCGACCGTGAAGGTGGAGAGAGAGGAGTGGGGGACGCCAACCAGCGCTCGTGATCTGTGACGTATATGAAAAAAAAATAATATCAGAACACTGGGAACACCGTGTGTTCTCACAGCACAGGGGGACCTGAACACCGTGTGTTCTCACAGCACAGGGGGACCTGAACACCGTGTGCTCTCACAGCACAGGGGGACCTGAACACCGTGTGTTCTCACAGCACAGGGGAACCTGAACACCGTGTGTTCTCACAGCACAGGGGACCCCTGAACACCGTGTGTTCTCACAGCACAGGGGAACCTGAACACCGTATGTTCTCACAGGGGGACCTGAACACCGTGTGTTCTCAGCACCGGGGGACCTGAACACCGTGTGTTCTCACAGCACACAGGGGGACCGACCCCTGCCTCCGTGCTGGGCCATCCATCTCGTGTGGCGGGAAATTCTCCCGCTCATTAATCTGGAAAAGTTTCGACACTGGAGATCTTAGTGTGAGATCTGGTGATGAAGGGAGAGCATAACTCACACATCCCCAGATTAACAGTGGCTCCCTTGAATAATACCATGCGGGAGACGAACGAGTGGCAAGGGTAGTGGCAGCGGCGGTGGTGGTGGCAAGGGTAGTAGTGGCAGGGGTAGTGGTGGTGGCGGTGGCGGTCGTGGCGACGGCAATGAAGGACTTGGCGTCAATGGTGGTGGTGGAGATGTAATGATGGTTGAAAGGCAGCAGCGTCTGCAGTTAATGGCATCTTGCTGGGGGTACTGGGTGGCTGGGAGCTACTGTAATGGTGGCGTCTTGCTGGGGGTACTGGGTGGCTGGGAGCTACTGTAATGGTAGCGTCTTGCTGGGGGTACTGGGTGGCTGGCAGCTACTGTAATGGTGGCGTCTTGCTGGGGGTACTGGGTGGCTGGGAGCTACTGTAATGGTGGCGTCTTGCTGGGGGTACTGGGTGGCTGGGAGCTACTGTAATGGTGGCGTCTTGCTGGGGGTACTGGGTGGCTGGGAGCTACTGTAATGGTGGCGTCTTGCTGGGGGTACTGGGTGGCTGGGAGCTACTGTAATGGTGGCGTCTTGCTGGGGGTACTGGGTGGCTGGGAGCTACTGTAATGGTGGCGTCTTGCTGGGGGTACTGGGTGGTAAAAGCTGTAACGATGGCACCTTGTTTAGGTACTGCATGGCAGCAGCTACTGTAACTCAATCCTGCTGGGGCGTCAGACTGCGGCAACTACACTTGATGGCAACTTGCTGGGGGTGGGGTGGTGTTGGAGAGCACCAACAGCTACAGCAACGACAACTTGCTGGGGGTTGGTGTTGGGTGAGGAGCAGCGGCTGGAGCAGTGCTATGTAAAAACCCTGTCACATCTACGCCCTAGCCCCAGGCCACAAGCCAAAGCGACCTCGCATCATCCTAAGACTCATCGTCGCCAACATCCTCTACATAAGAGATGCGGGAGATCTACCTTGGTGTACCGCCTTCCTCCCGTGTGTCGTCGTCATACAATCTCAGGACCTCCCTCTCTGCGGGCTCCTGCAGCTTCGAGGCTGCACTCCACGAAGGAGCGGGGAAATGATGGACTCCTCCCGCAACGGGAGGGTCTTCGACCAGACGGTGAACTTGTCCCCCAGCTGGCGAGATATATATACATATATATATATATATATATATATATATATATATATATATATATAACCCCGGGGATGGGAAGAAAAAATATTACCAAAGTGTTCCCTGCGTGTCGTAGAAGGCGACTAAAAAGGGAGGGATCGGGAGACTGGAAATCCTCCCCTCCTGTTTTACTTTTCAAAAGGAGAGACAAGAGAAGGGGGCCGAGTGGGGATTTTTCCCTCTATGGCTCAGTCACCTGCTCTTGACGCTACCTCGCTAACCCGAGAAATGGCGAATATGTATGATGGCGAAATGGCGAATATATATATATATATATATATATATATATATATATATATATATATATATCAATGTTTTCATACTTGATCGCCGTAGCGAGGTAGCGCCAGAAACAACGGAAGAAAGCACACATCCGCTCACATCCATTCTCTAGCTGCCATGTGTTATGCACCGAAACTACAGCTCCCTATCCACAACCAGGCCCCACAGACCTTTCTTATGGTTTACCCCAGACGCTTCACATGCCCTGGTTCAGTACGTTGTGAGCATGTCGACCCCAGTGTACCACATCGTTCTTCATCTTTCACCCTCCTGTATGTTCAGGCCCCGATCACTCAAAATCTTTTTCACTCCATCCTTCCATCTCCAATTTGGTTTCCCCGTTCTCCTTGTTCCCTCCACTTCTGACACATATATCCTCTTTGTCAAACGTAACTCGCTCTTTCTCTCCATATGTCCAAACCATTTCAACACACCCTCTTCTGCTCTCTCAACCACACTCTTTTTTTTTTTTTTTTCTATTTCCACACGCCTCTGTTACCCTTTCATTACTTACTCGATCAAACCACCTCACACCACATACTGTTCTGAAACATTTCATTTCCAACATATCCATCCTCCTCCCCACAGCCTTGTCTATGGTTCTTGTTTTGCATTTATATAACACTGGTGGGACTGCTATACCTGCAAACATACCTATTTTTGCCTTCCCAGATAACGTTCTCTTTACATACATTCTTCAGCGCTCTCAGAACCGTCGCCCCCTTCCCCATCCTATGATTCACTTTCCACTTCCATGGTTCCATTCGCTGCCATGTCCACTCACAGGTATCTGAAACAATTCACTTCCTCCATGTTTTCTGCGTCTAAACTCACACCCCCAACTAACCTGTCTCTCAACCCTGCCTAAACTTATACCTTTGCTTTTATTCACATTTACTCTCAAACTTCTTCCTTTCACTCACTTTCACACTCAGTCACCAATAACTGCAATTTCTCTCTTGAATCTACCACCAGTTCTGTATTATCAGCAATCAACAAATGACTCACCTCCAAGGTTCACTTTTATCCCTGATAGAATGGATAATCGTCCTTCTCTCCCAAGACTTTCGCATATGCCTTCCGCTGCAACCCATCCACAAACTGAACAACCATGGTGACCTTACACGTCCACTGTCGCCGACCAACCTTCACTTAGAACCACTCAATCTCCTCTCTTCTTACTCGTACACATGTCTTGCACCGCTTCCAAGGCTTTCCTCCTACACCATATATTTTCAAGACCTTCCACAAGGCACCCCCATCAACCAAATCATGAGCTATATCCAGATCCATGAATGTTATACACAAATCCATCTGTTTCTCTTAAGTATTTCTCACGTACGACCATTAAAGCAAACACCTGATCCACACATCCTCTGCCGCTTCTGAAACAACACTGCTCCTCCCCAATGTGATGTTCTTTACATGCCATCACCCTTTCAATAACTACCTCCCTTACAGCTTACCAGGTATATTCAACAAACGTATTCCTCTATAGTATGAACACTCACCTTTGTACCCCTTGTCTTTATACAAATGGCAGTACAGATACATTCCATCAATCTTCAGGCACCTCACCATGATCCATACATGCACATAAAATCCTAACCAGCCAATCAAGAACACGGTCACCCTCTTCCTTGATAAATTCAAGTGTAATGCCATCCACTTTAGCCGCCTTGCCACATTTCATCTTTCTAAAGGCTTTCACCACCTCATCTCAAATAACCCTTAATATATATATATATATATATATATATATATATATATATATATATATATATATATATATATAGCCTTGATCTGTCCCACACGCTCAGTATACAGACCCATGTTCGCAGCCAATCCGGATTATCAGACGTCATATACAATAGCTGGGTTACACGAAGGCAAGCTAAGTGAGAGTGACTTGAGTTGAGTGAGACAACAGTGTTCGGGAGGCGCCATGACTAGAGCAGTGCTGGTAAAGGGAGGCCCCAGGACTCCAATTGCCCCCCCAAGGAGTTTACTACCACTACTACTACGACTACTACTACTACTAGTAGTAGTAGTAGTAGTAGTAGTACTACCGCTGGTACTGCTGCAGCTGAGTGGACGGTCAGTTGAATGGCCGGGGGGGGTCAGCTGAGGGGACAAATCCACCCGCAAAAATCTGGTCGCATTCTCCTCGGATCTGCCGAAGGGCCGGGTGGGGGACCAACATTCCTTAACGTCAGATCAGTGGTCGTGGGGGGGAGGGCTCGTTATTATAGTCTCCCACCAGCGCCCGCGCCCCCTCCCTCCCTCGGCCCCACGCCTGACGCGCCCTCTGTCCATCCTGAGGAGAGGAGGAGAGGAGGAGAGGAGGGAGGAGGAGAGGAGAGAACTATAGCAAGACTGGAAACTCAACGGTGGTCCTCAAAGACTCCGCCGCCACCACCACGTACCACACGGAGGGAGAGGGGGAGAGAGAGAGAGAGAGAGAGAGAGAGAGAGAGAGAGAGAGAGAGAGAGAGAGAGAGAGAGAGTGAGAGAGAGAGAGAGAGAGAGAGACGCTAGACGGTCTTTCTCTCGTTCCCGAGCGCCACAATCGCCCCCATAGATGATGATCATCTCCTCCGTCAGATGGTGGGGTTTAGATAACATTGTAAGACCGAGGGAGGAAGAGAGGGAAGGAGGGCGCAAACATGACCGCTTGCGTCCACGCCACTGGGTGTACGGTACAGCTACCCTCCCTCCTTCCCTCCTTACTGCGATGGACGCATATTAAGAAATGGAAACTAATGGTAAGTTCTCGTCCCAGGGCCGGCAGGTGGTGCGCGCACAATTGCCACGACGCTAAATTATGCAGTTTTCGTCCATTTTTCAGACTTTGGCAAGACGTACAGCTGCCGTACGTCAACAGACGCGTTTTTATCGTCCGACAATAGAAAGGGATTCTCGGACGAGGACAAGGAAGAGGAGGAGGAGGAGGAGCAGCTGCCGCTCACGGAATTAGCTTAACACATCAGAGCGAGAGGCGACAGAGGCATGAGGATCAAGACGCGGCAGGCGCTCAAGCGATATGGCGCCCTTCGCTGGTAGTGATGCTCGCGAAACAGACGTCCACGGCAAAATGGAACATACAGACGGGTTGGGGTCAGACGCGACGGAGTCAGCAGTACGTGGTGGCAGCTGGCTTAAAAATGTCAGCGGAGTGCCAGGCGTGTTGCGTCAGACGTGTCAGCGGTGCGTGTCAGATGTAAGGTTGTCAGTGGAGTGTCAGGTGTGCTGTGTGGGGTGGCTAAGGGTGTCAGTGGCGTGTCAGTGGTACTGGGGTGGGTGCTGACAGTGTCAGTGGTACTGGGGTGGGTGCTGACACTGTCAGTGGTACTGGGGTGGGTGCTGACAGTGTCAGTGGTACTGGGGTAGGTGCTGACACTGTCAGTGGTACTGGGGTGGGTGGTGACAGTGTCAGTGATACTGTTGTGGGTGCTGACAGTGTCAGTGGTACGGGGGTGGGTGTTGACAGTGTCAGTGGTACGGGGGTGGGTGGTGACAGTGTCAGTGGTACTGGGGTGGGTGCTGACAGTGTCAGTGGTATCAGGAGGGTGGTAAGAGAACCCCCGGCGACCCCCTGACCACACACACACACACACACACACACACACACACACACACACACAAACAAACACAGACACACACACACACGTGCACCTCACCACACCTCGGCCCTCACCCTATCCAACGCCATATCCTGACTCCCTCCCTCCCTATCCAATCCTACCCCAAACCGACCACCTCAAGTTCCATTTTCTCTCACTTTATCCCTGGCATCTTTTGTCACACACACACCTCACGTTTGCCTCACCTTTCATCATTATCCGACTCTCTCTTTCCCCTCTCTCTCTCTCTCTCTCTCTCCCCTCGTCCTGTGACCTAAGACACTTCCTCCCCTTCCCCTCTGCTCTACACGCCCCATCACAATCCCAGCACTCCGTCCCAACCCCTGTCTCTCTCTTATCTGCCCGCTCATCTCTCTCCAGCCCTCCGCTATCTTCATATCACTAATTGTTTCGCCCCTTTCCGGGTTTTTCTCCCCCACCCACCCCCCTATAATCCCTTTTATTCCTCCCCACACATCGTCATTATTATTGCATCTTTTCTTACGACCTCCGCAACCCTTTGTTAAGTCCTAAATCTCGTTCCCTGCCATACACACAGTTCTCCATTCTTTTTTCTTTCTTTTCTCCTCCTCCTCTCTGTATACAAACCTCGCTCCACAATCTTATATTTTCCAGGAGGTAGTTTTCGTGTTCTTGCAGACGTTGCTTAACTGCTGCTATCTCCACTGTGATAAGTCGGGCGTCCACTGAGCTTGCTTGTATAACATTCTCTCTCTCTCTCTCTCTCTCTCTCTCTCTCTCTCTCTCTCTCTCTCTCTCTCTCTCTCTCTCTCTCTCCAGGTGCTACATTCCCGTCGTGCTCAGTTCATCACTACCATTATGTGTTTTATCATACGCGCGTCCTTCCGTTATCATACGCACTCACCATCACTATCCTTCTTGCTAATACATGAGTCCTTCCATCATTATATACATCTATCATCACTATCCTTCTTGCTAATACTCAACTCCTTCCATCGTTTTATACACCCACCATCACTATCCTTCTTGCTAATACACGACTCCTTCCATCATTATATACACCCACCATCACTATCCTTCTTGCTAATACACGACTCCTTCCATCATAATATACACCCACCATCACTATCCTTCTTGCTAATACACGACTCCTTCCATCATTATATACACCCACCATCACTATCCTTCTTGCTAATACACGACTCCTTCCATCATTATATACACCCACCATCACAATCCTTCTTGCTAATACACGACTCCTTCCATCATAATATACACCCATCATCATTGTCCCGTCTGCTTGTCATGTTTCCCCCACTAACCATCACTGTCATCCTCCCTCTTTCCCCATCCCCCCTTACTATCTCGACAACCCCCATTCTCTCCTCCCCCACCGACCATCACTGTACCCATCTCACCATCGTCCCATCCCTTGCCTCGCTGGCTCCTTCTACGTCCCCCAGACAAGACGAGCAAGAACCGTAGCTTCCAAAGGCACACCCAGGGAGGCCAGCATGACGTCCACGGCTCTCATCACGAGACGAGACGAGACGAGACGAGACGAGAGAGAGAGAGAGAGAGAGAGAGAGAGAGAGAGAGAGAGAGAGAGAGAGAGAGAGAGAGAGAGAGAGAGATGAAAAGGAAAGATCCCTACTGTGCAAAAAGCTGTGTGTGTGTGGATATCACACCTCTCCCTCAGCACCTTCACTTTACATATTCTCTCTCTCTCTCTCTCTCTCTCTCTCTCTCTCTCTCTCTCTCTCTCTCTCTCTCTCTCTCTCTCTCTCTATCTATCTATCTATCTATCTATCTCTATCTCTCTCACACCCCAGTATCTGCCACACTACACCCTATCACCCCTGCAACATCCCAACTTTCTCCCCCCCCCCCCCTTTCACTACACTCTCCCTCACCCCCAGCATTCTCCCTTCCCCTTCCTCCTTCCTCCCTCCTAAGCATACTCCACACTCCACCCCCCACTCTCCCCTGCTAGTGGACAACCCTCCCTCCTTCCCTCCCCCAGGTACACAGTCACCACCACCTGTCGTGTTTATTTAGCCCCCCCTTCCCCCTCCCCCCCGGGGGGGAGGGGGGGCCCCACAATGGATGGGCTGGGCTAGGCGCAGTTAATTAACAAACAAATTCACGTCGGCTGGAAGGGATTAACACCATGTGTGTGTGTGTGTGTGTGTGTGTGTGTGTGTGTGTGTGTGTGTGTGTGTGTGTGTGTGTGCGCGCGAGCGCGTGGGCGCAGTGTGACACTTTCAATCCCTCTGACGTAATTAAAAGCCGGTCGTAAATTACACATCTAATCTAACGTATAATGCAAAACGTAAGCTTGTCTCCGTTAACGTCCCGTTCTCCGACAACGGGGTGAATGACAACAGTCGCTGGGAGGGAAAGGGGGAAGAGGGGAGGGTGTTACCTCCTGTTGCTCCTGTTGTGTGGGTTGGGTTCCCGTTGGCGTGTCCGGCCTGACAGCGTTGCGTCGTCCCTCCTTCCCTCCTTCTCCCTGAACGGTATATCGAACCCAGGTACTCGTGTTCCTCCTGTTGGCGTGTCCGCCGTGAGCCATGCTGTGTCTTCCTCTCCTGTGGGGCATATCGAACCCGGGTACTCGACATGACGCGTCCTAGGGAGGCCGACTTCCTCCACATAGCCAGACCTCAGGTGTCTCACCCTGACACACACACACACACACACACACACACACACACACACACACACACACGTGTTCACCCTACAACGACCACGTGCCTCTTCCAATGCACGGGACCACGTGCCCGACCTGGTGTTTGACCACATGTAAGTAATCTAGTATAAGCCGGCCTCCCCTCTTAGCACAAATTGGCTCCCCCACCTAATGTAACTTGCGTCCCTACCTAGTGTAATAAGGCACTACCCACCTAGCCTAAGCTGACTCCCCACCTAGTGTATGCTGGCTCCCTATCTAGTGCAACATGGCTCCCCACCTAGTGTAAGCTGGCTCCCCATCTCGCGCAACATGACTCCCCACCTAGCGTAACGTAACTTACCTCCCCACCTAGTGTAACCCGGCTCCCCCACCTAGTGTAACTGGCTCCCCCACCTAGTGTAACCTGGCTCCCCCACTTAGCGTAAACCCGCCTCCATACCCGGTGTAACAGGACTCCCCCCCACCTAGTGCAACGTAGCTCCCCGCCTGGTATAACCTTTCTCCCTCCCGGCCGGCGTGCACCTTACCTCACCATATTCTCCCTCTCCCTCGCATGGCCTGCGACACGACTCCCACCGAACACTCCCTTCTTCGCCCTTGCATCGGACGACGCCTGGACGTCCGGGAAAGCTCCCAGGGTGTTCTGAGCTCAGGAGGGAGTCCGTAAAGAGGGGTAAAGGGTAGGGGGGGAACGAAAGGATTGAGGGAGGAAAGATCCGTAAGTGATCTGGAAGGAATGAGACGCCCAGAAGGGGGCGCTGGACATATTCCAGGGAAAGGTCAGGTTCCAGTACCCGCACGTCAGGTATGAACCACACAGGGTCCGCGACCCGCACGTCTAACGTACGTATCCGACAGCATACCCTAAAGACGCGTCGCAACCGCTCGCGGGAAAATCAATGGCGCCAAGGCCAGGGTTTGGCAAGCGTCGCAAATCTCCGAGACTCACATGACAGCGGGCCATCAGCAAATCAGAAGTGGTGCAGCAATTGTGATATATGTGGACATCGAGTTCAATTTCAATTTCAGCGCCAGAGTGGTATGGGGGTGAATCCTTCCTCGCCGTTCCTTGCGTTGAAGAGGTAGCGACAGGAACAGAGAGAGAAACGGCACTCATTTGCTCGCATCCTGCCTCCAACTGTTATTGCATAATACACCATAATCAGAGCCATCCTATCAACAGACAAGCCATAGGTTCCCTTGACCACTTCATATGCCCTGGCGCAGCCCAATGACATCGCTTGTGCCACAACGCTCAAATCCGATATATCCTACGCACGCCTCACACCCTCCTGAATGTCTAGGCCCTCATAAAACGAAAGATCTTTTAATCCACCCTTCCATCATGTCGCCAGTCTACTCCTCCTCCTTCCTCCCTCTTCGCTCATCCTCTCCGTATGTCCAAACCACTTCAGCACAACTTGCTCGGCTCCCTCAAACACACAGCACTTGCTACCGCATCTCCCTCATACCCTGTCACTCTTACCAAATCAACCCACCTCACACCACATACTGTCCTCAGTCATTTCATTTCCAACACAACCACCTTCTTCATACATGTGGATTTTGGGCCTACGACTCGCATCCATACAACGCCGTTGGGATCACTACACCATCTAACACACCAATTTTTGTCCTCAAAGACTATGACCTCTCTTTCCATACACTCCTCAATGTACCAAGGGTCTTTGCCCCCATATGCATCTTGTGGTTCATGTCCACTCCAAGGCATCTGAAACACTCCATTTCCTCTAAGTTCTCTCCATTCAAAGTTACACTAACTCTCAAATTCATCCTTTCACACACATTCCCAAACTCAGACACCCGTTTATGCAGTTTCTCACTCGAACCTGCCATTAGAATCTTGTCGTCTGCAAACTCGTCCTTCTCCGCATACCTCCATGTCCCAAACACTCCACGTATGCCACCCTATAATCTAACACATTCAACAGTCTTTCAAAACATCCCCATCTCCTCTTCGCCTCTATTTTGGTTTCCTGTCACTACTTCCTCATGCGCTACCGCCAATGATGCTCATCCCATTTACCCTATGTTCTACTCACTCAATGCACCTTCTAAATCATTCTCGTACTCTCCTTGAAGTTTATGGACATTCTCTCCTCCAATCACTCATTTGCCCTCATTTTCAGCCCCTGTACTTCCTTCTTGACCTACTGTCGTTTCTCTCTTGTACATGTCCCCAAAATCGCACTCTTTCCCTGTGGGTAGCGATCAAATATTCTCATTCCCCTTTCACTACCAACTTAATTTTCCTCATCCCACCGCTCTCTATCCTTCCTCGCACGCCCGCATTCCACCTTCCGCATGCTTCGCACTTTTCCCCGCACCCTTTTGCCTTTCTTCACCCAATCTCTCTCTCTCTCCTCATGCAAGCCTCTTTTCCCAGGCTCACTCACCTCCTGCACCCGATCATCACCCATGTCATTCTCTCTTTTCCTAAAGCCGCGGCAAACTTTCACCCTTGGACTCCACCTAAGCATGATCAGGCATCCCACCAGCTGCACTTCTCAGCACATTTACATCCAAGAGTCTCTCTCCTTTGCAGGCCCGTACAGCAGAACATGATCCAGCAATTCCCGAGCACCTCCAGACCTACTCACCCTTTTTTTAAGCTGGGTATTCCCAGCCGCCAGTCTTTTCCAGCACACGACCACAAAAGCTGTTTATCACGTTCGTTCACACTGGATACCCCCCCCCCCCACATTGCACCCGCGTCATACCCCTCAAACTGCCGAAATCAGCCATTCTTGCCTTCAGATCACCCATCAGTCTCTCTCTCTCTCTCTCTCTCTCTCTCTCTCTCTCTCTCTCTCTCTCTCTCTCTCTCTCTCTCTCTCTCTCTCTCTCTCATCGCCTCCTCCTAACCTCCATAAACTGGGGCTTACTTTTTTTGCTCACCTGCCCCCCCCCCCCCCCCCCCCCCCCCCCCGAGAGTACGCCATCTCTCGTCTTGCCACTTGTTCAGAGCTACGTGCGTGTGGAGAGAGAGAGAGAGAGAGAGAGAGAGAGAGAGAGAGACTGGAATGCTTGGATGTACCAGGTTCAGATGGAAATGGCTGGCTGGAAAGGGGGATTACACGCGGGGCTCAAACAAACGGCATTTTCAACCGGCTGAAACGGTTGTGAGAGATGGTGCAAGAGGATTAGCTGGTGGCGACTGAGATCTGCACTCCGTGGCAGAGGCGGTGAGAGTGGTGGGAGGAGGAGAGAGGAGAGAGGAGGGGAAGAAGGAAAAAAAAAAAAGGAAACACGGAGAAGAGGGAGTGTGAGGGGGATGAGAGGGGAAGGGAGAGAGCGGATGAGTGTAGCAGATAGAAAGGGGAGAGAAATGGGATCTAAAATGGGGTGAGGAATGGGAGGAAAGAGAGACGCTGCCATGCAGAAGACAAGGCGAGGGGTGGCGCGATAGACAGCTGAGGGTAGAGAGGGTGAGAGAGAGAGAGAGAGAGAGAGAGAGAGAGAGAGAGAGAGAGAGAGAGAGAGAGAGAGAGAGAGAGAGAGAGAGAGAGAATGAAGACCCTCGTGAGGGGAAACATGAGTGCCCTACTAAAGACCACAGAGACACCAGACTTCTTTTGTTTTTGCTTTTTTTTTCCCTTTTCTTTTCAACAAGAATTGAAACAGGAGCTCAGTCTCTCTCTCCTTCCACCAGTCCTGTATTTACAAGCGGAGTCTAGCTTCATCCCTGGGCGCCTTGAGTCCCGACAATGAAGATGTATTTTCGTTATACTTCTACACGAGAAATTTATCTTCCAGACTCGCCTGTGAACGGGCCAACCACACGAGTCTTACGAGAACCAACATACAATTCCTGAGAGCAATACCTTACTCATGGCATGACAGTATTCCATGTGTGATCAGTTCTTCCCCACAATTGGTCTGTCGGTTACATGGCGTAGGCAAGGAGTCGCAAGACAGACACACACACACACACACCCGGGTGGAACCTGTGGAACCGAGCCATGATCTCCGCCTATCCACTGGGATACGTCCACAAGGTCCCGGTACGCAACGGGTCGCGTCTATACCGTGTTTCCATCCTCCGAGCAGTACAATCCAGTCGCGTACTGGGACTCTAAGTCCCAGTACGCGACTGGTTGAAGCTCTGCTGGCCCCACTGTCTCCACCCATCAAGCATTAACCAAGTCCCGGTACGCGACTGGTCGAACCGGCACTGGATCCTCTATCTCCTATAATCAAGCATTAACCAAATCCCGGTACGTAACTGGTCGAAGCTATACTGGTCCCTATGTCTCCACCTATCAAGCATTTACCAAGTCCCGGTACGCGACTGGTCGAACCGACACTGGTCCCTCTGTCGCCTCTCACGCAGTAACCAAAGCCCGGTACGCGAGTGGTCGAACCTGCAATAACCTCTCTGTCTCCCACCTACCAAATCCCGGTACGCGACTGGTCGAACCTATACCGCCTCCCCTGTCTCTCTACCTATCGAGACAAAGAGCTCGTTATTACAGCTTCGTTCGAGGCTTTTGTCTGCGACTGTACGATCGGGTGAGTGTGTGTGTGTGTGTGTGTGTGTGTGTGTGTGTGTGTGTGTGTGTGTGTGTGTGTGTGTGTGTGTGTCCTCGACTTCCCAAACACCAGGGGCAAGCTTCGGGACGAACATGAGCCAAGGAATCCTCAAAACAAAAAAAAAACCAGTTTAATCGTTTTACTTCCCCAGTTTGGCGTGAATTTGGCAAAAGTTTATTCTGAAAAGACCAGAATCACAGGAAAATGAGCATTATTCGTGTTTTGCTTCTTGGGCAGTCGCATAAGTTTTATCCAAGAGAAGTTTATATGCAGGAAATGTAAGTTCTCGGTCTATTTTGAATAAATAACTTCACATGTTTTGGGTGGCTTTGCCGAGCCAACCAAGCAAGACACTCCTGTTTCAAAGACCCCCTTTGAGCACGACCATTGACCTGGGCCTTACGGTGGGGTGGAAGGGGAGGAGGTCAGGTTGAAGACCAGGTCATTACACCTACGGGACCTACTGGAAAGGCTGTAGTGATAACCCTTTGACCTTGACCTTAAGATGGGGTTGAGGGAGAAGGGGGGAGGGGGGGGTCAGGTCAAAGAACAGGTCATTACACCCAAAGAGGTCCTACTAGCAGGTCTTTAGTGATAACCTTTGACCTGAGCCTTAAGGTGGGGTTGAGGGAGGGGGGAAAGGGTAGGGTCAGGTCAAAGTCCAGGTCATCACACCCAAAAGGATCGTACTGGCAGAGCCTTGTTCTAGGAACCCGCAACGTCGGGTTCCCCACAACCCAAGGCCAGTTGGTGGTGTGTTTTATCGTCTTTACCAAAGGCATCCGTCTGGTCCGACTCCTGCTTCCCTCAGTTTTTGTGTGAGGGCCGGGATGCTCGAGGATTAACCATTATGATAACTCCCTCCTTCCCTCGTACAGATAAGCCAGTGGACGTCCCTTCTTCCTTTCATCATCATTCCCTCGCTCTTATATAATCTTTCCACCATGATCAGATCTTGCAACTACCTGCACACTCCTGATTCATATCTACCTCCTTGTTCTCTCACTTTAATCCCTCGCGATGCTGTGTCTAACGTATGGCATCAGGGCCACGTCTAGCCAGAAATCTAGCCACACCACGCACTAGCCGCAGAGCTGCCACACTAACCGCAGAGCTGCCATACTAACCGCAGAGCTGCAATACTAACCGCACAGCTGCCACACTAACCGCAGAGCTGCCATACTAACCGCAGAGCTGCCACGCTAACCGCAGAGCTGCCACACTAGCCGCAGAGCTGCCACACTAACCGCATAGCTGCCACACGAACCGCAGAGCTGCCATACTAACCGCACAGCTGCCACACTAACCGCAGAGCTGCCACACTAACCGCAGAGCTGCCACACTAACCGCACAGCTGCCATACTAACTGCAGAGCTGCCACACTTACCGCACAGCTGCCACACTAACCGCACAGCTGCCACACTAACCGCAGAGCTGCCACACTAACCGCACAGCTGCCACACTAACCGCACAGCTGCCACACTAACCGCACAGCTGCCACACTAACCGCAGAGTTGCCACACTAACCGCACAGCTGCCACACTAACCGCAGAGCTTCCATACTAACCGCAGAGCTGCCACACTAACCGCAGAGCTGCCACACTAACCGCAGAGCTGCCACACTAACCGCAGAGCTGCCACACTAACCGCAGAGCTGCCACACTAACTCACAGGCTAGGAGTCACACATATCACACTTAGATAAGTAACTGGGTGTCTGTTGGGGGCGGCCCAGCTCACGCAGAGATGAGGCCTTACATCATTCACTATCAGTAACGGGAGTGCACACACACACACACACACACACACACACATATGTAACAACTCATTATAACAACTGTGGAATCACGCTTCCACAATCCAACCTAACCAAGACTCAGGACACCCAAATCATACCATACTACTACTCTCCTCCACTCCGGACTGAGGGACGACACCCCCATCCATCCACGACCGGAAACCACACACACACACACACACACACACACACACACACACACACACACACACACACACACACTTTGACCAATCTATGACAGGGCTCCGACATCGGGCCCTTGGTAATACTACTGACTGGGGGACACACACACACACACACACACACACACACATGCAATCATTAAAAAAAAACCACACGAAAGGCAGCCAAGACCTGCCAAGTCTACAACCAGGCCCCTGAGGGCTCTCCCCCACTTACATCAGAGGCGAGGCGCTGGGCAAGAAGGCACTTGGCGCACCGACCTCTGATTGGTTCTGGTGGCTGCACCAATTAAGGCCAATCTCAGGTCAGGTCAATCACAATGATTCATGGCCCATAAAATGAGGTGAAAGGGGGATGAGCATGGGTCGATGAAGACGGGGTGGGGTGGGGGGGTGGGGGGGGTAAGGGAACTGGTCAGGCGTGAGAGTAGAGGTGGGGGGGTTGGGTGAGGAGGGGGAGGGGGGGGGAAAGGAGGGAATAGAATGGGTAATGGAAGGACCAGACTTTGCGTCTGGAGGGGGGATGGCTCGGCCAGACGTGGCCTCCGGTGTGAGAGAGAGAGAGAGAGAGAGAGAGAGAGAGAGAGAGAGAGAGAGAGAGAGAGAGAGAGAGGGTGTGGTGACCCAAAAGCCGAGCTTGACGCTGGGACGGGTAGCTGCACAGGCCTTCGCTAGGGAGGAGGAAGGGGGCGAATTGCCGGAATAGCTAGAGCTGTGTGTGGGGGTTTAGATGGCTGGGGCTTGCGGCGAAGAGGGATTGGGGAAGGAGGAAGGGAGGTGATTGGACAGATAACTTGTGCATGGGGCCAGAAACCGTCCAGAGAGAGAGAGAGAGAGAGAGAGAGAGAGAGAGAGAGAGAGAGAGAGAGAGAGAGAGAGAGAGAGAGAGAGAGAGAGAGAGATAGTTGGCGTGGGGAGGGAGGAAGATATTGGAGAACAGTGTGTAAGGGGGAAAGAGGCAGGCCATGCCTTGTGGAAGAGAAAAGAAAGAGGGAGGGAAAGGGCCAGAACCACGCTGGCTGGAAGGGTAGGACAGAGGAGGACAAGGGACGGAACATAAGGGATGTGGCAGGCGAGGAGGGGGGTCCAGAACTGCGCCTGGTGGAAAGGGAAGGGGTAGGAGGGAGTCCAGAGGGTGCGGTAGAGAGAGAGAGAGAGAGAGAGAGAGAGAGAGAGAGAGAGAGAGAGAGAGAGAGAGAGAGAGAGAGAGAGAGAGAGAGAGTTCGCCAGGGTGACGCAGCCAACGAGAACTGTCGTCACATGCGAAGCGACCACGAAAAAGAAAAAAAAAATATATGAATGAGGAATGGCCTACCTGGAAGTGTGAGTCAGGGAGGGGTGAAGGAAGTGAGGCTGGGGGAAGGAGGAGGAGGAGGAGGTCTGGGACATGGAAAAACAGAGGCTAGGAACATGGTGCATCTAAGACATGGAACACAAAGGAACAGAGATCTGGAACATGGGACATTAAGGAACAGAGATCTGGAACATGGAACACAAAGGAACAGAGATCTGGAACATGGAGTCACAGGGACCTGGAACACAAACGAACAGGGATATGGAACATGGAGTAGCAGGAGACCTGGAACACAAGGAACAGGGATCTGGAACATGGAGTTACAGGGACATGGAACACAAAGGAACAGAGATCTGGAACATGGAGTCACAGGGAAATGGAACAGAGAGGAACAGGGTTGTGGTACACAGTGCGGCAAGGATCTGGAACAGAAAGGGACAGAGATCTGAACCATGGGGTCAAGAGGGATCCGGACCATGGAGGAACGGGGACATGGAAGTCACGGGAATCTAGAATAGGTGAAGAAAGATGTGGAACGTGGAAGGAGGGGTCGTCACAAGGAAGTGGAAAATGGCGAAGCAGGGATTTAGAACCAAGAGGAACGGACCAATCCAGAACACATAGTGGGAGAAGGAACCCCCGGAGGGGGATCGAACCCTCTGGTACGGTTGTGTTCCAGAACACATAGCGGGAAAAGGAACCCCCGGAGGGGGATCGAACCCTCTGGTACGGTTGTTCCAGAACACATAGTGGGAGAAGGAACCCCCGGAGGGGGATCGAACCCTCTGGTACGGTTGTGTTCCAGAACACATAGCGGGAAAAGGAACCCCCGGAGGGGGATCGAACCCTCTGGTACGGTTGTTCCAGAACACATAGTGGGAGAAGGAACCCCCGGGGGGGATCGAACCCTCTGGTACGGTCGTGTTCCATGATACCTAAGGGCCTCGTCTCGTGATGACGTCAGCAGCAGAAGATTAAAAGAACCGTCACCCCCCTCCCTCCCTCATGATGACGTCATCCACCACCCCCCTCCCTCCCTCCCACCCACGATGACGTCACCACTGGGGGTTGTAGGCCTCCCCCTCGTAATGACGTCATCCAAGCCCCGCCATCCGCTCCCTCTCTCGCATATCTACGATCATAATTAATCTACAGGAGAACGATACATCGATTATCGCCATGATA
>NC_092287.1:8512796-8520296 GCF_036320965.1 Panulirus ornatus
CCCACACCACCGAGATTCACCTACGTATATGTTCACCTTTAACCGGTCTCACCTTCATCTTCATCCACGTCTTCACAATTACAGAGGCTGGAGGAGGAGGAGGAGGAGGAGGAGGAGGAGGAGGAGGAGGCGGAGGCGGAGGCGGAGGTGGCGGAGGCGGAGGCGGAGGAGGAGGTGGCAGTGGTGGCGGTGAGAGGGGGAACGTCGTGAGGTCCTCAATAACCCGACGTCCCCCCGATACACTTGACTTGTTGATTCTCCTCCAGTGATCTCTGCTGGGCTACAGCTTGACACGGTCCCCTCCTTCCTTCCCTCCCTCCCTCCCTCCTCCTGCTTGAGGAGGGAGGAGGGAGGGAGGATATATACAGCAGCACTCACCCCTCCCCAGGACTGCAACACTACATCGGACTGTCTGGGATACACAGAGAGAGAGAGAGGAGCACCACCACCTGCCCTGCTGGAGGGGAAGGGTTAACATAGATCACCTGGTGTGTGGCTGCACCGCCAGAGTGGCCCAGGTGACTGTCTGAGGGTGGACGGAGGGGAAAAGACGTAGCACCACCTTCCCTGCTGAGGAACAAAGAGCATCCAACCCAGCTCCCCTCCCCATTCGTGCTGGCTGAGGGAGCGAAAGAGGAAAGGGAGGAAGGGGAAGCGGGTGGGAGATAAGACACAGCACCTCCCCTGCTGGGGAAGAAGACGAGGGGCAAGCACCCTGGACGAGTCATATAAACCCCCCCCTTCTCCCACACACACACACACACCTTCTCCCTCCTCTCTCCCTGCCAGACTCGTAACGCTAAGAGCATTACATCGATAACTCACACTGTAACAACCACCCCCTTCCCCCTTCCCTCTTCCCCCAGCCTGACACACGCACTCTCTCGTAATTACGCCCCTGAGTGTGTCCAGGCTCCTCCCCCCCAAAACATTCAACCCTCACTGTAAGTGCCTCACATAACACATGCCTGTCTAGGGGCCTCCTCCAGCTGCAAGACGACGACGACCACCGAGGAGGAAGAGTTGGAGGTGAGAGGAGGTCGGGGTCGGTGGCTCGTTCGTTCGCTCGCTCGCTCTGTCGCTACCCACGTCTCTCTTATATGTAATTCAACCCCACGGTACAAAATACACTCACACTATTGAGGTCAAGACCATGTGCTCGTTCGCTCGCTCGCTCTGTCGCTACCCACGTCTCTCTTATATGTAATTCAAACCCCACGGTACAAAATACACTCACACGATTGAGGTCAAGACCATGGGCCCGCCCCAATTCACCTCGGTTGTTAAGACCCACTTCGACCGAAGGTCACCCAGGGTCGATCTATCAGTCCGACACCAGTGTCAGACTGATGAACACTGATAACACAGTGACACTGATAACGCGCTCTCAGTAACCTTGTGATACTGATAAGCCAGTAACACTGATAACACAGTGACACTTGATAACACAGTGACACTGATAACGTGCTCTCAGTAACCTTGAGATACTGATGAGCCAGTAACACTTGATAACACAGTGACATTGATAACGCACTCTCAGTAACCTTGAGACATTGATAAGCCAGTAACACTGATAACACAGTGACACTGATAACACAGTGACACTGATAGCACAGCGCAACTGATAACACAGTGACACTGATAACACACACACAATAGTCCAGTGACTGATAACACAACGACAGTAACCCAGGGGCAATGATAACATAGCAACAGATAAGACAACGACAATAACCCAGGGGGGGTCACTGATAACACAGCAACAGTGATAACACACCGACAATAACCCAGGGGGGGTCACTGATAACACAGCAACAGTGATAACACACTGATAATAACCCAGGGGGGTCACTGATAACATAGCAACAGTGATAACACACCGATAATAACCCAGGGGGTCACTGATAACACAGCAACAGTGATAACACACTGATAATAACCCAGGGGGGTCACTGATAACATAGCAACAGTGATAACACACCGATAATAACCCAGGGGGTCACTGATAACACAGCAACAGTGATAACACACCGACAATAACCCAGGGGGGGTCACTGATAACACAGCAACTATGATAACACACTGATAATAACCCAGGGGGTCACTGATAACATCAACATGATACAAACCACCGGATTAAAATAACCCATGGGGTACTGATAACACAGCAACAGTGATAACACAACTGAAATGAACCCAGGGGTCACTGATAACATAGCAACATGATACACACCGATAATAACCCAGGGGGTCACTGATAACATAGCAAACATGATAACACCCGATAATAACCCGGGGGGGTTACGATAACATAGCAACAGTGATAACACACTGAAAATAACCCGGGGGGCCCACTGATAACATAGCAACAGGGAAAACACACTGATAAAAACCCCAAAGGGGGTCAATGAAAACAATAAACAGTGATAACACACGAAATAACCCAGGAGGTCACTGAAACATAGCAACATGATAACACCCCTGATAATAACCCGGGGGGGTCACAAATAACATGGGAAAACAGTATAACACACCGAAAATAACCCAGAGGGGTCAGTGATAAATACAACAGTGATACACACTAAATAACCCGGGGGGGTCACTGATAACATAGCAACGTGATAACACACCGATAATCCCCCGGGGGTTACTGAAAACAGAGAACGTGATAACACACTATAATAACCGGGGGTCACAAATAACATAGCAACAGTGATAACACACCGTAATAACCCAGGGGGTTACTGATAACTTTAGCAACAGAATAACACACCGTAATAACCCAGGGGGGTTACTGATAACATAGCAACAGTGATAACACACCGTAATAACCCAGGGGGGGTTACTGATAACATAGCAACAGTGATAACACACCGTAATAACCCAGGGGGGTCACTGATAACCCAGTGGCATTTACAACCCCAGTGTATGCGGATAAAGTCAATAACTCGACACTCCTATAATTTGGTGATACGCTTCGTCAACCTCCGGCTACGGTTCAGAGATGGTGAGGGAGGAAGCAACGCGACATATTGACGCCGGAGCCAAAAAAAAAATTTTTTTTTTTATCTAATCATTCCACAAAACGCGCGACATTCGCGCGATTTTTTCATTTGATTTTCACACGACAAATTATTGAAAATCATTTCAGAAAATGTTTGAGATTCTTGATTTTTTTTAACTTGATTTTTTTATGGTAAATTTTTGATAATCATTTCAGGAAATGTCTGAAAATCACGATTTTTGAATTGATTTTTTATGGTAAATTCTTGAAAATCATTTCAGATAATGTCAGAAGTTCAAGATTTTTAAGGATTTTTATGGTAAATTTTTGAAAATCATTTCAGGAAATGTCTGAAAAATCACGATTTTTAACTTGATTTTTATGGAAAATTATTAATAATCATTTCAGATAATGTCTGAAGTTCATGATCTTTAACTTAATTTCAAAGTAAAATATTGAAAATCATTTCACAAATGTCTGTAATTCACGATTTTTTTTACTTGATTTCACAGCAATTTTTCTTTTCTTTTTTTAAATCAATTCATAAAAATGTCTGAATCAATCATTCTTTTTAACTTACTCCGCCAGCAAGGTCGGAAATCATTCCAAGTCTGATTTTCGACTCGTTTCTAAAAGCAAGTTTTTCGAAATCGCTTCATGTTACATGTCTGACATTCACTCCATACAACCTAGTCGCCCATAGCCACAGCCACTGGTGAAGACCAGCAGGTCACAGACACAGCCACTGGTGAAGACCAGCTGGTCACAGACACAGCCACTGGTGAAGACCACCAGGTCACAGCCACAGCCACTGGTGAAGACCACCAGGTCACAGACAAAGCCACTGGTGAAGACCACCAGGTCACAGACAAAGCCACTGGTGAAGACCACCAGGTCACAGCCACAGCCACTGGTGAAGACCACCAGGTCACAGACACAGCCACTGGTGAAGACCAGCAGGTCACAGACACAGCTACTGGTGAAGACTAGCAGGTCACATACACTACGAGAGAGAGAGAGAGAGAGAGAGAGAGAGAGAGAGAGAGAGAGAGAGAGAGAGAGAGAGAGAGAGAGAATACATATATAGATAATTACATCAGCAAGACTGAAGAATATAGTCTTATACACCAGCATATCAACGGAGACCATCCTTGGCTATATTATACTCAGCACTGGCCAACCCGTGCTAATATATACATGGCCTCCAACGCTTCGACAATGGGCCTCCAAAGTTATAGTTTCGGCATCACTTCCATATCCAGCATGACGAAATGAGGGAGATAACGAGGTGGTTGAGAACCACAGGGTCAGAGAAGAGATTATATTGAAACGTCTCAACCACAGGGTCAGAGAAGAGATTATATTGAAACGTCTCAACCACAGGGTCAGACAAGGGATTATATTGAAACGTCTCAACCACAGGGTCAGACAAGGGATTATATTGAAACGTCTCAACCACAGGGTCAGACAAGGGATCATATTGAAACGTCTCAACCACAGGGTCAGACAAGGGATCATATTGAAACGTCTCAACCACAGGGTCAGACAAGGGATCATATTGAAACGTCTCAACCACAGGGTCAGACAAGGGATCATATTGAAACGTCTCAACCACAGGGTCAGACAAGGGATCATATTGAAGCATTCCCTAACTAGCCTGCCAGGTCAATGGCCTCTCTCCCACCTCGTTCCTGTTTCCCGTTTGGGGGTTAAGCCTGGTCCGCTGCTGGGCCCGGCCTCTCTTCCCCCCGGCGTCGCCTAGCTGTCCAAATCGGAAGACGGTGTGAGCGGGAGGTCCAGTGGGCAGAGAGGGAGGGGGACACGACTTCTTGACGCTTCCCTCCTCCTTCCTTCTGCTGATGGCGTTGTTCATCTCCTCCTCGAGGACGACCTTGTGTGACAACGTGGAGACGACCACAGCCTGTGGTCAAACACTGTGTTTCTCCAACACTTCCATCATCTCCTCCACGTACATTCATCGGTACATGGTGGGGTTTCCATGCCATACAGACGATAGCGTGTTGCAATGGTAACTTCTTTTCTTTTCTTTTTTTTACTTAACAAAGCCGCCCGGAGCCTAGTCCATCATAGCCAACAGCCTCGTGTCGTTGGCCGTGTTGGCTACACCTTACCTCAGCCAAGCCCACTTGTCACCTTTAACAGCCCTAAGGACCAGTGTGGCCTCGAGGTATTATAATACCCCTAAGCAATAAGCTTCTTTAAGAGGTTGCGACCTTTTATAATAATGCCAAGTGATTTAAATCTCTTACGGCACCTGCCTATATTTCCAAGACGCTCTCCTCAGGTCCATTCCAACACCGAACGACCCCATGAGCCAACCGCTTGGAGCCAGGCGCTTTACCTCCTCGAACTCCGTGGGCACGACGGTACGACCCCTTTGGGGGGAGTGGGGTGTATGGCCAGGCACCTGAACCTGACCCTTAAGGATCAGGTTTCAAAGGTCGTGGTATCATACCCAGGAGTCGTACTGAAGTGCTGAAGGGTCGTACTGTCGTGGTAATTATACCCAGGAGTCGTTCTGTCGTGCTGAAGGGTCGTACCTCGTTCAATCATACCCATGAGTCACACCTGTCGTGCTGTAGGGTCGTCCCGTCGCGCTATCCTACCCACGAGTCGTACAGTCGTGCTGAAGGATCGTCCCGTCGCGCTATCGTACCCACGAGTCGCACCTGTCGTGCTGAAGGGTCGTACGGTCGTGCTATCATACCCACGAGTCGTACCTGTCGTGCTGTAGGGTCGTCCCGTCGCGCTATCCTGCCCACGAGTCGTACCTGTCGTGCTGTAGGGTCGTCCCGTCGCGCTATCGTACCCACGAGTCGTACTGTCGTGCTGAAGGATCGTCCCGTCGCGCTATCGTACCCACGAGTCGCATCTGTCGTGCTGTGGGGTCGTCCCGTCGCGCTATCCTACCCACGAGTCGCACCTGTCGTGCTGTAGGGTCGTACCGCCCTGGCCCAAGGGAGTAGACACACGACCACGAGACATCATCCAGCTGAACCTCATGCAAGAAAGAAATACAGAAAACTGCCCTGATGCTATCTATACCGGCTCTATAATCTATACACGATAACTGTAACTATGGCCCAGATAGACGAGGGGAAATGATCAGCCTTCCCTATCATTTATGCTCTCCTACGAACTCGCGTAATGGGATCAGAGACACAGAATGTAGCAGCGTGGAAACGTTTGCAGAAGAAAACAAAACACAAATACATACGTGTCATTTGTTGACTGTCATCTAAGTAATTTACTGTCACTGAGAAGGTTTTGAGATGAGGTTAATCCTAGTCGTAAACTGAGTTATCTCTGGCGGCCAGACCAACATTAGATATCAAGAACTGATAACTTCATTTAAGATAACCTTGGTGATATCAAGATAACATCATTTAAGATAACCTTGGTTATATCAAGAACTGATAACATCGTTTAAGATAACCTTGGTTATATCAAGAACTGATAACATCGTTTAAGATAACCTTGGTGATATCAAGAACTGATAACATCATTTAAGATAACCTTGGTGATATCAAGAACTGATAACATCATTTAAGATAACCTTGGTGATATCAAGAACTGATAACATCATTTAAGATAACCTTGGTGATATCAAGAACTCATAACATCATTTATGATAACCTTTGTGATATCAAGAACTGATAACATCATTCATGATAACCTTTGTGATATCAAGAACTGATAACATCATTCATGATAACCTTGGTGATATCAAGAACTGATAACATCATTAATGATAACCTTTGTCATATCAAGAACTGATAACATCATTAATGATAACCTTTGTGATATCAGGAACTGATAACATCATTAATGATAACCTTAGTGATATCAAGAACTGATAACATCGTTTAAGATAACCTTGGTGATATCAAGAACTGATAACATCGTTTAAGATAACCTTGGTGATATCAAGAACTGATAACATCATTAATGATAACCTTGGTGATATCAAGAACTGATAACATCATTAATGATAACCTTGGTGATATCAAGAACTGATAACATCATTAATGATAACCTTTGTCATATCAGGAACTGATAACATGAGTGGATGATAACCATAGTGATAACACTGGACAACTGATAACCAAGATGACACAGACTACATGTGGACCACCACAGCCCCAACCACACAAGACTACATGTGGACCACCACAGCCCCAACCACACAAGGCTACATGTGGACCACCACAGCCCCAACCACACAAGGCTACATGTGGACCACCACCACCACCACTACACGAGCGACCAGGCGCCTCTCAGCTCCAGTCCTTCAAAAACCTGTATGAGAAGTTAGCGAAGATCCCGTCTCTCTCTCTCTCTCTCTCTCTCTCTCTCTCTCTCTCTCTCTCTCTCTCTCTCTCTCCCTCCTTGCATCCATCAAGTGTGTTCAACCCATTAAACTCGGGTCTAATTTTATTATTGCTTCCTCACACACTGTGAGGTGTGAGTTATGG
>NC_092287.1:8522796-8532796 GCF_036320965.1 Panulirus ornatus
AGCCAGTCTGGAGGAGCTGGGGGGCCTACCTTAGGAGACTACAGTAACGGGTTTACCGTCTCGCCCCAACACTGAAGTGTTGGGCGGCTGTCAGTGAGGCGGCCGGGGGTGGTGTGTGTGGGGTTTTGTGTGTGTGTTGGTTTTTTTTGTTTTGGTTTTTTGGGGGTGGTGTGTAGTTTTTAAAAAAACGTGGCAACCGCGTAGTGAATTGGTGAAGGAGGGGGGGGGTGGTGAGGGCCCCGGGGGAGGAAAATGGGAATACGGGTACCACATCCCACCACCACCGTCACAATGCGGTTTTTTAGGAGGGGGGGACTCGTGTTGTCCCCCCCCCTTTACGTCATGTTTGGTTTAAGAGGCCCTGGGGCATACCCTTTCCCCCCCCCCCCCCATTTTTTTTTCCCCCCCAACCCCCCCCTTTAAAAGAAAAAAAGGTACACGGGTTTTTTCTGTGTTGTAATTTGGACCCCGTGCCACTCCACTTACTCCCGGGTGGGACGGCATCTAGCGGCGAGGAGGAAGGAGGAAGGGCGTCCCAGCTGGGGAACTCGCCTTAACAACCTCCAGTTGTGGTAAAAGGGAGAGGAGGGAGGTGGAGGGTGGAAAGAGACGGGAGGGAGGTGGCCCCCCTTCAGGGCTCCGCAAAGGGGAATAGACGCCAATCCCGGACACATCTTTACGCACAGGAGGAGGCATTTTCCCTCCTGCATCTCCCCCGCCTCCACCCACGCCCTCGCCGATTTATATACCCCACCCTCCCCATGTAAAGGGTGAGACGCTCGCAGGGGTAAGGCTGCATGCTCACCCCTCTCCAAGCGAAAAAACCCTGCAAAGGGTCTCTAAAGAGGGGAAGCCCTTTTTAAATCATGGACAAAATCACTACTTTTCGTCGAAATGAGGACGCCCCTTTCCCACCCCCCGTCCCACGGGGGCCCCCCCCCCCCAATCACAAAAGTACGTCCTGGTGTACGAGGGAACACGTAACGCCAGGCGAAGCTCCCGGGGGGGGGGGGGCGCCAGTTTAAGACCTCTCGACCAAACAGCTGACGATGAAATGGTTAGTTTTCATGATGGCGCCTGGAGGTTTGGGTCCCTCTGGCCTTTGACCCAACGACTGAGCCGGTGCGACCCTCGAACACGCCGGTGTGCCCCTTGAGCACCCCGACACCCCCTTTGGAACACGCCGGGGAAAAAGGCTTGAGCACGGGTACACCAGAGCAGTCGGTACACCAAGACCCCCGGGGTTACTACCCTTGAGCACGCTGGGACGACTCTTGTGCATGCTGGGACGCCCCTTGGATATGTTGGCCTAGCCTTCGACCTCACCCTTAAGAGTATTATCGAAAGCAAGGCCCATCATACCCAAGGGTGCAACCGTCGTCCTAGGGTCGACCGTTCGCTAAGCTCCATAGGGTCGACCCTCGAGGGGGGTCCCCAGGGCGTACTATCTAGTAGGGTCCATAGGGTCCCCCCCCTGGGTTCCACCCGTAGGGTTTTCCCCAGGGTGTCCCGTCCACGGGGGGTTTCCCCAGGGCGTCCGCCCAAAGGGCCGTCCCAAAGGTCGTCCCGCCCACCCAGGGTCGTCCCATCTTCGTAGGGTGTCCGCACCGTGAAACAGAGAAACAGGGGGACCCTCAGGGTTTACAGGAACTTAAAGGGGACGCGGGGCAGTGAGCAGTGAATGGAACGCCGCCCCCCCCTCCCCCCCACCCCACACAACACAACACACACAGCTTTCTCCCCGCGGGGGGGCAAGATAACAATGGCCCTTGTCTTAAAAATCCTGCACCCACCCCCCGGGGGGGGGGAGGCGTGGGGGGTACCTCCCACCGGAGGTTATCAAGACTGTATGTTTCTCTTTGTGCTTCCCCGATGATGTGATTATTACACGAAAGTGCACTTGGGGAAATTATCGTGTTTCATTTTTTATATATAAAAATATAATGTTAGGTTATTATATTTGCGTGTGTGGCGTAGTATATAAAGGTATGGGGGTGGTTGGGCCAAATTCTTTTCCCTGTTTCCTTCGCTACCCCGCAAAAAAGCGGGAGACACGACAAACAAAAAAAAAAAAAAAAAAAAAAAAATATTATTGGAAAGGATCACAAATTTTTCGCGTGATCAAGATATTCCTTTATTTTATTTTATATTATTTTTAAAATTTTTAAAAATAAATTTTTTATTATCATTATTTTTAAATTATTTTTTTATTTTTTATTATTATTTATCTCATTATTATCATTTTTCATAATCATTACCTTATCTTCTATATCATTTCATCATTTTATTCTTAGCGTACACGTATCTCAATTCTTTTTTTTATCATTTCTTTTTTCATTTTCAATGAAATTTCAGTTTTCACTAACTACTAAGAGAATCATCAATCTCCACTTAATTTTGCAAAATTCCCAACCCCCCCCCCCCAAACCCCCCCCAAACCCCCCCCCCCTTCCCCCAAATTTGGGAGAAACCCCCCCCACAAACCCCCCCCCCCCCCCTTCCCCGGACCCCTCCCCCCCTTTCCCCCTTTTTTTTTCTCCCCCCCCTTTCTCTCTCTCTCCCCTTTTCTTTTTCCCCCCTTCCCCCCTCTCTTTTTCTCTCACCCCTTTTCTCTTTTCTCTCTCTCTCTCTTTTTTTTCTCTCCCCCCCCTTTTTCTCCCTCCCTCCCCTCCCTCCCCCTCTCTCTCTCTCTCTCTCTCCCCCCTTCTCTCTCCTCTCTCCCTTTTCCCTTTCTCTCTCTCTCTTTCCCCCTCCTCCCCCACCCCCTCTCCCCTCTCCCTCTCTCCTCCCCCCTTCTCCTTTTCTCTCTCTCCTCTCCCTCTCTCTCTCTCCTCCCTCTCTCTCTCTCTCTCCTCCCTCCCCCTCTCTCTCTCTCTCTCTCTCTCTCTCTACTATCATCATCTATCCCCTATCTCGACCACCCTCCCGACCATCAGGACTTTTTTTTTGAAAAAAGTGGGGATAAATACGGCAGAGGAGAGGGGGCCTGTACCCCGCAAAGGGGGGGTATTTAAATTTATATTTATATATATTTTTTTTTTCTCTCTCTCTATCGTTACAAAGCCGGTCACTCGTATTACCCCCCCCCCAAGCGGTGGGGGGAGAGAGAGAGAGAGAAGAGAGAGAGAGAGAGGGGGAAGAGAAAGAGGGAAAAAAGAGAAGAGAAAAAAAGGGGGAGAGAAGAAAGGAGGGGGAAGAGGGGAACCAAAAAAAGGAAAAGAAGGGAAAAAAAGAAAGAGAGAGAAAAGAGAGGGCAAAAAGAAAAGGGGTGGGGTCGATCCATAAACTAAAAGCCCAAAAAAAAAAAAGGAAAGGGGAAAAAAGAGGGGAAAGGGGGGAGGGGGAAGGGAAACTGCTGTTTTTTATATTATCTAATTTATCTTTACGGCAAAAAACGGGGCAGGGGGTCGATTCCCCCCCGGGTACATTTTTATGATTTATTTTTTTTCACTGCAGTTTATGAGTGCATGAGGCACCTCGCCTCATTTTTTTTTCCGTACGTCAGTTATGATGCAGAGGCACCTCGCCTATTTTTTTCACGGCGTCACGTGGTGCATGGGACCTCGCCCTGTTTTTTTCTACGTGCGTCAGTGGGCTGGGGCACTTCGCCTCATTTTCAAGTGCAGTCCGTGAGTGATGGGATGCCCCTTTTTAGTGGTCATGAGGCATGAGGCATTTGCTCTTTCCGTGCGTCACGTGAGTGCATGAGGCACCTCGCCTCATTTTCACGTGCAGTCACGTGAGTGCATGAGGCACCTCGCTCATTTTCACGTACGTGCAGTCATGTGAGTGCAGAGGCACTTCGCCTCATTTTCACGTGCACTCACGTGACTGCATGAGGCACCTCGCCTTTCAAATACAATAAAAAAAAAATCCCCTCTTCCCCCCCCTCCGCTTTGTGTACTACCCCAAGTACCACAACCTCCCCCCCCTCGTGACTACACACAGTACACACAACACTCCCCTCTCTCTACGTGTACTACACCACAGTACACACAACACTCCCCTCTCTGCGCACAACTGTGCGCACAGCACCGCTCGTTACACCGACCCTAACGACAGAACAACCCATACCAATGTTGTTCCCATGGACATACAACACAAAATATACTAATGCCTGTAATTCAACCTGGATTATGGAGCCGCGAATATAATAATTGCCCACGCTTAATCACAAATGAAAATCAGTGTCAGAAAACTCATCACGGTAATTAGGCCATCTTGGGCTTGTAATTACAAGATAATTAGGCCATCTTGGGCTTGTAATTACAAGGTAATTTGGCCATTTTTGGGTTTAATTACAAGTTAATTTGGCCCTCTTGGGCTTGTAAATTTCAAGGTAATTGGCATCTTGGGCTTGTAATTACAAAGGGAATTAGGGGATCTTGGGGTTGTAAAATTTCAAGGGAATTTTAAGGGCCCTCTTGGGCCCTTTTAATTACAAGGTAATTAGGCCATCTTGGGCTTGTAATTACAAGGTAATTAGGCCATCTTGGGCTTGTAATTACAAGGTAATTAGGCCATCTTGGGCTTGTAATTACAAGGTAATAAGGCCATCTTGGGCTTGTAATTACAAGGTAATCAGGCCATCTTGGGCTTGTAATTACAAGGTTTTAATTAGGCCATCGGGCTTGTAATTAGGTCATCTTGGGCTTGTAATTACAAGGTAATTAGGCCATCTTGGGTTTGTAATTAGGGGCTTGTAATTAGGTATCTTGGGCTTGTAATTAGGTCATCTTGGGCTTGTAATTACAAGGTAATTAGGCCATCTTGGGCTTGTTTTTAATTAAAGGCCATCTTGGGCTTGTAATTACAAGGTAATCAGGCCATCTTGGGCTTGTAATTACAAGGTAATTAGGCCATCGGGCTTGTAATTAGGTCATCTTGGGCTTGTAATTACAAGGTAATTAGGCCATCTTGGGTTTGTAATTAGAGGCTTTGGGAATTAGGGGATCTTTTGGGGTTGGGAATTAGGCCCTCTTGGGCTTTTAAATTTCAAGGACACACACACACACACGGATCTCCGACACCCCACCGATCACACAACACACACACACACACACACACACACACCACACACACACACACACCACACACACACACACACACACACACACACACACGATCTCCAACACGCCCCCGACACACACACACACACACAACACACACACACACCACACGGATCTCCAACACGCCCACCAGATACACACACCACAACACACACACACACACACACACGGATCTCGACACGCCCACAGATCACAACACACAACCACAACACCCGGATCTCCAAACGCCCACCTGATCACACACAACACACACACACACACACACACACACAACCACGGATCTTCCGACACGCCCACCTCACACACACACACCAACACACACATCCCAACACACCACACACACACACACACACACACACACAGGATCTCCGACACGCCCACCAGATCACACACACACACACACACACACACACACACACACACACACGGATCTCCGACACGCCCACCAGATCACCACCACACACACACACACACACACGCGGATCTCCGACACGCCCACCAGATCACACACACACACACACACCACACACACGCGGATCTCCGACACGCCCACCAGATCACACACACACACACACACACACACGCGGATCTCCGACACGCCCACCTGATCACACACACACACACACACACACACACACACACACACACACACACACACACCAAACAGCTTGGGCTTGGGGGAGACACAAGGCCTCTACAAAACAATGTTGAGAGCACATAATGGATCTTATGACTCTTTTTTTTTATCATCATCATCCCCCCTCCACCCCTCCTCCTCTCCATCGTTCAGTCAATGTGTAATTGATTAAAAGCCCGGGCCTCAGCAAGGACACACCCCGCCCCCCCCTTGAGCCAGCATCACCCATCACTAATGGGATCCTCTCACACAACCATGGCCATTAAGGCGCGGGGGGCGCGCGCGCGCGCGCGGGGATGATGGGGAAACCTAACCATCACACGGGGATTCCATACAGCATGTACAAAGGATAATGGCCATCCGGAGGTAACACGATTTCACTTTCAGGCCAATCGTTGATTCTTCTTCAATAAATAATGAGGGACGCGATAAATCTATGATGATGCTAAATACGAGCTGATCATGGTTGTCAAGTGCCTAATGATTCGCTTAAATGAGTCATGGTTTGTCTATCTATCCATCTATATATATATATATATATATATATGTATGTATATACGTGTGTATGTTGGGTGGGTTGGGCCATTCTTCCGTCTGTTTCCTTGCGCTACCTCGCTAACGCGGGAGACAGCGACAAAGTATAATAAAATAAAATATACATGTATAGATAGATAGATAGATAGATGGATAGATAGATAGTTACATATATAGACAGATAGATGGATAGTTACATATATAGACAGATAGATAGATAGATAGAGATAGATAGATAGATAGATAGATAGATAGTTACATATATAGACAGATAGATGGATAGTTACATATATAGACAGATAGATAGATAGATAGATAGACAGATAGATAGATAGATAGATAGATAGATAGACAGATAGATATCACCCGTGGAAGAAAATGAATACGGAAAAACTAAGATAGACAGATGGAGAGATAGATAGACATCACCCGTGGAAGAAAATGAACACGGGAAAACTACTCTACAGCAAAGCCAACATGAAGGCAACAACTTAATTCGTCAAAAAGGCACAATGTATATAAATGAGATTAGACTCGTATATCCAAACAGCGCACTTCGACTGCATTTAACACAGCAACAAGTCATATAACACAGCATATAGCTATTTATATATATACATCAGGTCTGCGCTTATAGGATGAAACGTTTTGAATAGATTTATGCTTGACGGATTTGGAATGAAAGCACCATGGGCTCGTGAGAGCCCCGGGGCGACTGGTAGACCAAAAAGCGAACTTGACTGACTTTGAACTGGCCAACTGGTCTGAGACGCAGGTGTTCCATCCTTCTGTTTTTCCTCCAACTCAACGTCCTTCCTGCAACCCCAACCCACCCCTCCTCTACCACATGAGCCGTAGGTGTTCCATCCTTCTGTTTTTCCCCCCAGCTCATAGTCCTTCCTGCAACCCAACCCACATCCCCCCTCCACCACATGAGCCGCAGGTGTTCCATCCTTCTGTTTTTCCCCCCAGCTCATAGTCCTTCCTGCTACCTACTCCCCCTCCACCACATGAGCCGCAGGTGTTCCATCCTTCTGTTTTTCCCAGCTCATCGCCCTTTCTGCAACCCACCCTCCAACACATGCCTCCTCCCCCTGAAAATCTTCACATCCTAAATCCCGTCCCCTTACATCTACACTCCCCCAGAAGCCCCCTCCCTCCAATCCACACTACCTCCAAAACCCCGTCCCCCCTCCAATATACACTCGTAAAACCCATCTCTACAATTCATACTCCCTAAATCAGTTCCTCCAATCCATATTCTTCAAAACCCGTCCCTCCAATCCACACTCTCCATTTACCGTCCCTCCAATCCACGCTCTCCAAAACCCGTCCCTCCAATCGACCCTCTCCAAAACCTGTCCCTCCAGCCCACACTCTCCAAAACCCATCCCTCCAATCCATGCTCTTCAAAACTCGTCCCTCCAACCCACACTCTCCACTACCCGTTCCTCCAATCCACATTCTCCAAAACCCGTCCCTCCAAATCACAATTCCCAGTAGAACCCCTCTAACAAACACCCTCCCATACTCTTCAACTCCTAAACACCCTCCAAACCCCAACACCCTCCAACCAACCCCCTCCTGAATTCTTCAAATCTTAGCCTCCCCCAAACCCACTCCCTTTAGCCAACAGCAAAGAAAGATAACTTTACAGCTTCATAGCTTCAGCCTCCAGCTAACTGACTCCCTTTTTTTTTGAGCCACATCGCCAGCTACACCCATCATCTACTACACCCTGACACACACACACATTCTGTCACAACTCCGTCAACAAGGCAAAACAGGGGGAAAAAGCTGTTTATTCTGATAGAATAAATTCCCCTCACACGTCAATACAGGAAGAAAAAAAACAGTATATTCTGATAGAATAAATTCCCCTCACAAGTCAATACAGGAAGAAAAAAAACAGTATATTCTGATAGAATAAATTCCCCTCACAAGTCAATACAGGAAGAAAAAAAACAGTATATTCTGATAGAATAAATTCCCCTCACACGTCAATACAGGAAGAAAAAAAACAGTATATTCTGATAGAATAAATTCCCCTCACAAGTCAATACAGGAAGAAAAAAACAGTATATTCTGACAGAATAAATTCCCCTTCACTAGTCAATACAGGAAGAAAAAAACAGTATATTCTGATAGAATAAATTCCCCTCACAAGTCGATACAGAAAGAAAAACTATATTCTGATAGAGTAAATTCCCCTCACATGTCAATACAGGAAGAAAAAACAGTATATTCTGATAGAGTAAATTCCCCTCACAAGTCAATACAGAAAGAAAAACTATATTCTGATAGAGTAAATTCCCCTCACAAGTCGATACAGGAAGAAAAAAACAGTATATTCTGATAGAATAAATTCCCTTCACAAGTCAATACAGGAAGAAAAAATCAGTATATTCTGATAGAATAAATTCCCCTCACAAGTCAATACAGGAAGAAAAAATCAGTATATTCTGACAGAATAAATTCCCCTCACAAGTCAATACAGGAAGAAAAAATCAGTATATTCTGACAGAATAAATTCCCCTTCACTAGCACTGGCTATGTGAGGGGTCTCACAGGTCGTCTGGCAGCCATTCTGGAATAAGTCTAAGAAGCCGAGACTGGAACTGGAAAGGACAGTTCGGGACTGCAACACTGGCGCGGGCTGCGTCCTTCTTCTCGGGCCCCACTGTGGAAGCTTGAAGGACCCCACTGTGAAAGCTTAAGGGATCCCCACTGTGAAAGCTTAAGGGAGCCCTACTGTGAAAGTTTACTGTCCCCTATGTCAGAGCTTAAAGAACCCCACTGTGGAAGCTTGAAGGGCCCCCACTGTGAAAGCTTAAGGGAGCCCTACTGTGAAAGTTTACTGTCCCCAGTGTCAGAGCTTAAAGAACCCCACTGTGGAAGCTTGAAGGGCCCCCACTGTGAAAGCTTAAGGGAGCCCTATTATGAAAGTTTACTGTCCCCAGTCTCAGAGCTTAAAGGACCCCACTGTGAAAGCTTAAGGGAGCCCCACTGTGAAAGTTTACTGTCTCCAATGTCAGAGCTTGAAGGGCCCCACTGTAAAAGCTCCAAGTCTTCATATATATATATATATATATATATATATATATATATATATATATATATATATATATATATATATACTACAAATAGTTTTCGAATCTTTTATCATACGACTCCATCATAAACAACATATGAACTATTTTTTTTTCTTTTTCGACAAATGATTTCGTTGTGCTTATAGTCGCATTCATTTTCCTTTTCATATTCCTCTCTATTTTTGTAGTTTCAGGTCTCCAGGGGACCAAGTATCTATGTACGATATCGCAGACCACACAGACCCAAGGTCCGTGCGAGGTGGTCTGGGGTCCCCTTAACACTTGGCGTCTGGCCTCACACATGGAGGTTTTCCCCGTGTTCATGATTCGATCCATCAACTTGTATTTCTTGGTTTTTCCTTTTTTTTTTACCACATTATGATTTACATATGGTTTTACATAGGTTTATTTGAGGGAGTTTTTTCGGGGGGAGGGTGTTTTTTTGGGGGGGAGGAGAGTGTTCTCTCTCTCTCTCTCTCTCTCTCTCTCTCTCTCTCTCTCTCTCTCTCTCTCTCTCTCTCTCTCACACACACACACACACACACACACATTCACAGTCTACAAGCCGCCATAAGCCCACCTTTTTTTTCTCTCTCTCCCCTTGCTGGTGTAAACCTAGTACTGTAAACACCCCACCCCCCTAAGTGTTTACAGACATTAGCACCACA
>NC_092287.1:8542796-8545296 GCF_036320965.1 Panulirus ornatus
TTCACTCTATCTACTTAATCCAACGGCCTCCCTTTGGTCCCTCCACTTGGTCAAGCCTTTCTTCACTCCTCCTCTCCATACTGTGGACCGACTGGCGCAACCAGGATTCGAACCTATGCGCTCGACCCTGGGCGTAACCCGTGAATGCGTCACGGTCAGGTGGAACGCTAACCGCACTGCCACACTTCACCGTGCGGTAGGGTATCTTTAACTCCGCTCTTTTCACCACGGATTTTGCCCCCCGACTCCCACAGTCCAAATGCTGCTACCTCGTCCCAGACACACCATGTTCGCCTACCTGTCACCTAACATATTCAGCAGACCTTCAAAACGCTCACTCTACTCCTTCTTGATATCTGTTTCCCTCATTTCTTTTCTTGTACTCCTACAATTTTAACCACTCCATTCCGGGAGGTTTTCTTGTTCTTCCTCAAGTTCATCGATGTTCTCTACAGCAATCGTTCCCCTGGCTTCTCTTCCAGCCCTCCCACTTTTCTCCTGATCCGCAGCCACTTTAAACTGTTCCGCTTTAAATCTATCTTCAACGCACCGATCACAGACACAGGCCACCCAAAGCCAGGGTCGGGCGTCACAGTACACCCACAGTGACTGTGTGTGTGTGTGTGTGTGTGTGTGTGTGTGTGTGTGTGTGTGTGTGTCACCCGTTCTCCAGATGATGGCCAAACCTGACTCAGAAAGGTGTAAAGAGAGAGAGAGAGAGAGAGAGAGAGAGAGAGAGAGAGAGAGAGAGAGAGAGAGAGAGAGAGAGAGAGAGAGAGAGTACGACGCATATATGCCACAGTCATCAAAACAGAATCATCCCCAAGTCCTCCTATCCACAGACATGTACGAACATAATCCATAAAAGCTGATTGGCTGGTTATCTCGGCTAAGTGTGTATCAACTAACAACTAAGATAAATTCGAAGACCATATACACTCTCGCTCAGCGTCAACTCATAACAAGCAATATAAATTCTGAGACCATATGCACTCTCGCTCAGCGTCAACTTAGAACAACCACCAATATAAATTCTGAGACCATATACACTCTCGCTTAGAGTCAACTTACAGCCAATATAAATTCTAAGACCATATACACTCTCGCTTAGAGTCAACTTACAGCCAATATAAATTCTAAGACCATATACACTCTCGCTTAGCGTCAACTTACAACCAATATAAATTCTGAGACCATATACACCCTCGCTCAGCGTCGACTCATTACAACCACCAAGATAAATTCTGAGACCATATACACTCTCACTCAGCGTCAACTTACAACAACCACCAATATAAATTCTGAGACCATATACACTCTCGCTCAGCGTCAACTCACAACAACCAATATAAATTCTGAGACCATATACACTCTCGCTCAGCGTCAACTCACAACAACCAATATAAATTCTGAGAGCATATACACTCTCGCTCAGCGTCAACTCACAACAACCAGTATAAATTCTGAGATCGTATACACTCTTGCTCAGCGCCAACTTATTACAACCACCCATATAAATTCTGAGACCATATACACTCTCGCTCAGCGCCAACTCATTACAACCACCAAGATAAATTCCAAGACCATATACACTCTCGCTTAGAGTCAACTTACAACCAATATATAAATTCTGGGACCATATACACTCTCGCTGTGTACAGTGCCTCACGTGGGTCTACAAAGCTGCTAGACCTTGTGATCTGTACTCACACTTTAGTGCTTCTTACAAGCCTCTACATCGCATCATGCCATCACAAGTTGAGCCCAGAGGAGACGAAGGAAAGTAGGACCCACCCACCCACCGACCCTCCCTTCCCTTCCCTCCCTCCTTTCCCTTCCTCCCTCCTTCCCTTCCCTTCCCTTCCCTACCCACCGACCCTCCCTTCCTCCTTCCTTTCCCTTCCCTCCCTCCTTCCCTTCCCTCCCTTCCCCTTTCCCTGTGTCTTACACTGTAAAAGGAAACCTAATTCATAAGTCCTACGCCCCCTCCACACCATCCCCGCCCTCCATCCATCCATCCTCCCACCTCCTTCTCCATCCTCCCACCTCCTTCTCCATCCATCCATCCTCCTCTTTTTTCTTTTTTTTCATTTCCTAGACTACGGCAAGCGTTGTCGCGGCGTTCACCTCCTCGTCTTACGTAAATCGCCGCTTCGTAGTGGAAGTGGCTGAGGGACGGGGCAGGATAGAAAGAAAAAAAAAACGCCCAACAAAGGAGAAAATGACGGTCGTTGGGAGAGAACTAATGGTCGTTCCCAGGGCTCTGATTTATCTTAATGGCCGATTTCTGCCTGAAACTCTCTCTCTCTCTCTCTCTCTCTCTCTCTCTCTCTCTCTCTCTCCCTTCCTAATGGATCTTCCCACTGTAAATTGCTGTCACATTATAGGGCTTGTTACAACATCGCATTCAGTCGTCACAGTGTGTCACCAGTGGGGGGGGGACCCTCCACTACGAACTGTGCTGAAGTCAGGCACCAGTGGGGGACCCTCCACTACGGAC
>NC_092287.1:8547796-8565296 GCF_036320965.1 Panulirus ornatus
GACGCAAGACGTCCCCCAGAGCCGAGCTGCTGCCGAGGGAAAGAAGCAGACGTCTGACAGGTGATGGCCAGACCCAGCTACCTTGCCAGTGGCATCGCGGGGGACGACGTGGTGGACATACCTCGGGCGTTGCATGACCCACACACACGAGCAGGGACCGGAGCACCTAGAAGCCATCGTCACCAGTTACCAGAACTCACTCAATGTCACGGCACTCACACCGTCACAGGTATATCTAATATACAACGAGCTACCTTGATCCCGTGAGCACCAGCACTTGGGTATGATAGCCTGGCCTCACCTCCGACCCTTAACGGCTTAGGTCAAGGGTCAGGCCGCCAATCTCAAGGGTCGTATCCTCGTCCATAGTCTCCACACGGGGGGTTTTCTTTCTTCTTTTTTTTACACGTATTCTTTCCTCTTCTTTGTTTTTTTACTGCAGTGCTGCCAAGCCAAGACGGCCCATGTGTCATGTCTACGGCCCATTCTCCTGACCTCCCCATAACAATTCACACCTCGACGACCCCTAACCCCACACCCTCCCTCCACACACATACACCCTCCAACTCTCCCTAGTCGTCCTCGCCTCCTCCCATTCTTCCATCCCATCGCCTCCCTCCCTATCGTCACCCCCGAAGACCCGGTCTCACCCCCACCCCCCAACTTCTTCGGCCTTCAACCCTAGATGTCTTCGCCATGCTACCCCTATCATGACCTATCTCTTCACGCCTTCTTTCCCGTAAAACATCAAAGTTCTCCTCTTCACGCTGATCGGCCCTCCTGTTTTAGCTCGGTGTGTGTGTGTGTGTGTGTGTGTGTGTGTGTGTGTGTGTGTGTGTGTTATTCCCCCATACCATCTTCCATCACCCACCTCAATAAAACAATTTTCACAAAACGGTCCAATAAACACATCTGTTATCGGAATTCACGCAGCCTCGTCCCTCCCTTTATAACTCTTATCTCAAAGACTTATATAGATACAAAAAGCGTTTACGACCCTACATCACTGTACGCATGCGTAGCGTGGAACGTGAACGCGCGCATCTATTGCGTAAGGAATACCAAATTGTTCTCTAATATAGTCGTGAGTGTTGCCTGACTTCAACAGGCCCCGAATCGCTGTCCTTCAACGGTGTGAACACAATCAAATACCACCTGGTACATCGGCTGAGCTCATACGCTTCAATATTAGATTTCCAGTATAAACTGTTCAACAGAATATTGCCAATATAAACTGATCTACATAACATTTCCAATATAAACTGATCTACATAACATTTCCAATATAAACTGATCTACAACATTTCCAATATAAACTGATCTACATAACATTTCTAATATAAACTGTTCTACGTAACATTTCCAATTTAAACTGATCTACATAACATTTCCAATATAAACTGTTCTACATAACATTTCCAATATAAACTGATCTACATAACATTTCCAATATAAACTGTTCTACATAACATTTCCAATATAAACTGATCTACATAACATTTCCAATATAAACTGATCTACATAACATTTCCAATATAAACTGATCTACATAACATTTCCAATATAAACTGTTCTACATAACATTTCCAATGTAAACTGATCTACATAACATTTCCAATATAAGCCGCTCCACGTACCATTTCCAATATAAAGTGTCGGCATGACCTTACACCAGACATCACTACAGTGAAATGTGGAGGTGGACAAGGGACGACGCCCCACACACACATACACTACTACTACTGCTACTACTACTACTACTACTAATACTACTACTACTACTACTACTACTACCACTACCACTACCACTACCACTACTACTACCAGTCATAAAAACATCTGCAGTGTGATAATCTACGCATATCAGAACCCCAAGTGTCATACACCAAGGGACCAACAGGGCAAAGAATATCTGCCCATGCCTCGCATGCAAGGTCTGCAATGGCAGAAATGACTGAAACATGGGAGATCGTCTCATGCCTGAGCACACACACACACACACACACACACACACACACACACGTACACAAGGTCAGGTGACTGTCAATCAGGGGCGGCGAGAAACCATGGCAAAATCCTTTCCCAGAACTAAGACTTGAAGGGAGCAACCGTGAGACGCCAGGAGACACCCCAATACTGGAGTGGGGTTTGAGGGAGACACACACACACACACACACACACACACACACACACACACACACACACACACAGATACACACACAGATGTTACCGTAAAGGATTAGACAGTGACCCCTTCAGTGGGAGGGGAAGTGGGTAGGTGTGGGGGGGTGATGCAAAATGGCGGAAGAGGAAGAGAGCAAAAGGCGTGAACCAGGGATCCCAGCCGCCCCCCCCTTGAGGGAGAGAGAGAGAGAGAGAGAGAGAGAGAGAGAGAGAGAGAGAGAGAGAGAGAGAGAGAGAGAGAGAGAGAGCAACATGAGAGAAATTTTGGAAGGGGGGAAATATGATGATGATGATGATGAACGAGACGTTTCACTGGGAAGGTGACGATGAGAGAGAGAGAGAGAGAGAGAGAGAGAGAGAGAGAGAGAGAGAGAGAGAGAGAGAGAGAGAGAGCAACATGAGAGAAATTTTGGAAGGGGGGGAAATATGATGATGATGATGAACGAGACGTTTCAATGGGAAGGTGACGATGAGAGAGAGAGAGAGAGAGAGAGAGAGAGAGAGAGAGAGAGAGAGAGAGAGAGAGAGAGAGAGAGAGAGAGAGAATGTGAGAAATTTTGGAAGGGGGGAAATATGATGATGATGAACGAGACGTTTCACTGGGAAGGTGACGGTGAGAGAGAGAGAGAGAGAGAGAGAGAGAGAGAGAGAGAGAGACCCACCCCCCCTTGGGATGAGTGATCTAAGCAGCCAAGGATCGTTGGACAATTTAAAGGGTAAATCACAGATGAGTGTGACTTTCAACATCTCTCGAGAGCCACGGTATGACCTTTCAGCATGGGAGGCACGACGACCCACCCCCCTTCCCTTTTTGAGCAAGACACTACGACTCTTCAGGACGACCCTGAGTACGAAGGGCACAACGACTCTTGAGCACGGCCGGTACGACAACCTCTGACCTCTGTGACCTGACCCTTCAGCTTCAAGTCAAAGCCCAAAGCCCTCTTAATACCTAAAGGGATATCCCGTAGTGTTCAAGGGTTCGAGCCCGTCATGCTCAAGGGTTCGAACCCGTCGAGCTTACAGATCGAACCCGCAACACTCAAGGGCTCGAACCCGCCGTGCTTACGGATCGAACTCATCGAGCCCTGCGGATCGAACCGTCCTCTTCAAAGGTTCAAATTAAAGAGCATATTAAGCAGGACGATTCACTCCAACACACCAGCAGGATAACACAACGCGAGGAGGAGGAGGAGGAGGACGAGGAGGAGGAGGAGGAGGAGGAGGACGAGGAGGAGGAAGAGGAGGAGGAAGAGGAGGCTGCTCCTGCAGCAGCAGCAAGGAACACACAGGCCACAGCGCCTTAACTCACACAACACGATGGAACCCCAAGAAGAAAAGAGAATTCCTTAAGACAGGATTATGGGGGGGGAAATATGGAGACGGTAAATCCCAGATGCCTTGGCGATGAAGTGCAATGTCTCGGGAGGAGCAGGAGGAGGAGGCGGTAGTACGACGGCAGGAGGAAGGAAGAACCGAGGAACACACGTGAGAAAGGAGAGGCAGACCCACGAATGCATCATTTTAAATTGTTGGAAAAATAGCAAGGGTGCGCGCGCGCGCGGGGAAGAGAGGGATGCAGAGAAACGTAAAGGGGTGATTTAAAAGCGATGGAGGCCATGGGGGGGGTGGTGGGAGAGGCGGAGAGAATCCAAAAGATCTTCTTCTAACAGAAGAGGCAAAAAAAACAAGATCAAGAAAAATGTAAGCTGTGGCACGGGGAAGGCCTTCGAAGCTCCAGCTGGAGGTAGCATTAATCGTTCGTCTGCTGCGTTAGGAGACAAACACCACAATCCACATGCAAAACTCGACACATGAATGTTCACATAAAGGTCTGATAATACGGTAATGTGTGTGTGTGTGTGTGTGTGTGTGTGTGTGTGTGTGTGTGTGTGTGTGTGTGTGCCATGAATTCTGGTAAACACTGTCTTCTGGCGTGGAGGGCTGCAGCGCTGCACGCTGCTGTGGTGTGTGGTAAAATGGTGTGTTGTGTGTCATGGTGTGGGAAACCAGCGTTGCTTGTGGGCGTGGTGGTCTTTGGTGGTATTGTGTTGTGTGATGGTGTGCGTGTAGAGTGTTCTATGGTGGTATGGGAATCGTGTGTTGCTGCTGGTTTTTTTTTGGGGGGAACGTGGTAGCGTTGTGTTGCGTCGTGTGGTGGCTTGTGTGTGTGGAGTGTTGCGTTGTGGTGTGGAAGACTGGTGTTACCTTATGGACCACTGTGTTGTGTGGTGGTGGTGGTGGTGGTGGTGGTGGTGTGTGGAGTGTTGCGTGGTGGTATGGAAGACTGGTGTTACCTGATGGACCACTGTGTTGTGTGGTGGTGGTGGTGGTGTGTGTGTGTGGAGTGTTGCGTGGTGGTATGGAAGACTGGTGTTACCTGATGGACACTGTGTTGTGTGGTGGTGGTGTGTGTGTGTGGAGTGTTGCGTGGTGGTATGGAAGACTGGTGTTACCTGATGGACCACTGTGTTGTGTGGTGTTGGTGGTGGTGGTGTGTGTGTGTGTGTGGAGTGTTGCGTGGTGGTATGGAAGACTCTTTGTGTTGTCCGCTGGTGTAGTGCACTGTGGAGTAGTCGTGTGTAGCTGTGTGGTGGAGTGTTGTGTGTGGTGGTACGGAAGGCTAGGGTTGCTCCCTGGTGAGGCGGAGTGTGGGAGTGTCGTGTGGTGTGTGTGTGTGTGTGTGTGTGTGTGTGTGTGTGTGTGTGTGTGTGTGTGTGTGGAGACCTCGGCTGCAGTACGAGACGGTGTGGAGAGGTGTGTGAGAGGCTGGCATGCTGCAGGGTGACATCCTAGTGCCATTCTCATTTTCTGGAGGGGAAATAAAAAACCATAAAGAAATCTAACCCAAAAATACACACGGGATAATCTTTCGTCCCAGGTTGTGGCCACTGCGTCTTATATCGTCCTCACAGACGTAAGGTAAGCAGTACATTTCAAGGGTTCGAGACGACCACACACTTCTGTCTGGTTTCCAAGGGACGGGGTGGAGTGTGTGTGTGTGTGTGTGTGTGTGTGTGTGTGTGTGTGTGTGTGTGAGGGACCGGTGGTGTGTACCAGGGAAGCGCAGGCAACACATATCGTTCTCCTCGACGCCGCACCATCTCGTGTTCACGCCAGACTCGCCACAAGCAGATGCAAGCACCTCCATCCGGGCAAGCAATGGTGTCCTTGAACGTAATGCAATCCAGGCGAGTGCCATTCACACGCTACACAACCCCCCCTCAACCCCCTCCTTTCTCCTCCGGCCACACACACACACACACACACACACACACACACACACATATACACACACACACACTTAGGTTTCCTCCATCCGAGCATGTGTTGTGGGTCGGTTACTAGCCCTTTTGGGGTAAATATGGAACAGGGTTGGAATCTCCACAGTGACTTGCTTCCGAGGCGGTAACAGTGTGTGTGTGTGTGTGTGTGTGTGTGTGTGTGTGTGTGTGTTCAGGGTTTCAGCTCTTTCCTTCTGTTTCTCCTTCCACGTCTCCTTTACTCCCCCTCTCTACCTTCCACCATTACCATAACATCCTTCCATAAAACCTCTCCCTCGCTCGCAAGTGCTTTTCATGCTCTTGTCTCCAGTCCACTCAACTCTTTTCCTTCAACGACTTCCATTTCTTATCGCCTGTCATTAACCGTTATCTTCATGCCTTTCTTCCTCCTTCACCGTCCTCCCCTCCTACCCCTTTGCTTTCCCCCACCCTCTCCCACGCCACACACTTTATATTCCCTCTTGGTTCTCCGAGACATTATCTTCATCTCTTGTGTTACGTCTTCCATTACCCAATTGCTCTTCCTTTCCTTCATGGTAAGACCAAAGGCAGGTGATCATCCTGTTGGGCCTCCGTCTCGCGGAAGGTGGATGGCGGCCCGGCTTAAGAGACTATGCCTTAATATATATATATATATATATATATATATATATATATATATATATATATATATATATATATATGGTGAAATCGCACTCCAGTAGCAGTTCATATAACTTTATTTAACATGTAATGTTTGCTATACACGTGGCACATGTTTCGTGGAGACAATCCACCTCATCATCAGGTGCCAGTACTCAAAAAAGTTATTTAAATCTCAACATTTTGTGACAGAAGTACCGTCTAGCGTGTACTAGACTACACTAAACTAGACAACACACAGGTCTGACCGAGAGTAACCGTAAAAGGGGGAGGGAGTGGTTAAAAGGGGGTTTACGTGGAAAGGGGTTGGTTGGTTGACCTGGCTAGAAGCCAGGTGGGTCAGGGACCACTTTTCTTATATATCCGTTGTCTGTTAACCCTCTCATTATGATCTGGTCAATGACAAGACGGGGTTTCAAAGGGTTTCCTGGAGAGACAAATGAGAGTTGATAGTAACAGCGATTAAGACGGATTCAATGACGTTGCGGGTGTAACAAGGTGATCCCCGAAGCCTTACACGGATAATCTCGTTGACTAGATAGCCATAGAAAAAAAAATATATCCCCTATCTAGTACTCCACTGAAGATCCACACGTGATGGATGTAGCACAGAATGCGAGAGGAACGTAGAAAGTACACTAGCTGTGCCATACCAGAGTCCACGATCAGCGAAGCCCTCAGAGCGCCCAAGCCTTCCTCACCCCTATCCACTAAATCACATATTCTATTTTTTTTCCCCCCGTGACGTGAGCCAATTTACAAATCACTGTATTTACAACCGTATGCTGTAAACACACACGACTGGGGGACACCACAGGTGGTGGTCACAACTCGACCAGGGGTCAACCCAACTTCCTGTGGCGTGAGCTCACGAAAGGCCAAACGAACCGCTCCTTCTCCGCGTCTTCTTCGAGTCTTCCTCTTCCGTTTTATCTTGTTTATCTTTTTTTTATCTCTGTCGGTTAGACGATCTCTCTGTTGACGCCCGTGGTCTTGCTCAGGCCTGTTGCACACACTAGCTCCCTCCTCCCTATCCGCTCACAGTCATGTACAATGGGCGCTTAAACGCCCCGCTCCAAAATATCTTTCGGATGACCGTTCCTGGCGCGTGTGATCGGAGCCAGAGCGAACCGTGAGGGGACCGGGAGCGGATCTATAGGGTGAATCAGGCCTATTTGTACCAGCACGCTGATCAAGACAGCCATGCAGGCAACTGACACTCATGTAAGTCATCTTCTTCTTTTGACCTACAAGCACCACAGATGAAGAACCCGTGCACCATGGACCAGAAACCATCATAAACACAACAGGATCCAAGTTGATAATTCGTCTGCCGGTGTCTCAGTGTACTGAGTCCTTCCACCTTCGGCGAGTCTGAATTGATATTACATTTACCTCCGAAGGATAATCTCCAGACTCCACACGTAATGCGGGTCTTCAGACACCGCGTGAGTGCCCCGCCAGCACCTTCGTCGTATGAGAGAGAGAGAGAGAGAGAGAGAGAGAGAGAGAGAGAGAGAGAGAGAGAGAGAGAGAGAGAAAGAGAGACCATCATCGCTACGGCCTTCCTCAGCTGACACACCCTCGCCCCCAGCAGCAACCACCGCCCAACCCATCCATCCATCCACTCTCTCTCTCTCTCTCTCTCTCTCTCTCTCTCTCTCTCTCTCTCTCTCTCTCTCTCTCCCGCCTCATGGAGGTAGATAATTATCAGGACTTGCTCAGCCTGGGCGCTGGGGGTTTACTCTGGACCACGACTCTATATCCTGCAGGACCTCGCGTCAAAGCTCTCCTCGAGGGGGGGGGATATAAATCCATTAATCCAGGGTCTAAGCACATGGAGGGATGGCTCTTCCCTGGAGAAGGAGGAGGAGGAGGAGGAAGGAACGGGGGAGGGGTATGTAATATCATCCTTGTACCGCTTTCTCCTGATTCGGGTTAGCCCAGCGCCACAACCTCTCTCTCTCTCTCTCTCTCTCTCTCTCTCTCTCGTCCCGGGAGATGAGAGGGATGGAGAAGGGAAGGGAGGGAAGGCACTGCCGCCTCCGTTCTGAGGAAAATGTGAGGGGCTCCGCAGGTGAGGCTAGTGTGTGTGTGTGTGTGTGTACATGAGGACACGGCGCAGCGCACATGAGTGCCACGACGCGACGGTACGATCCCTGAGCGAGACAGTTCGATCCTCCGACACGTCTGGTAGGGGTCCTTGTGCACGACAGTAGGGTCCTTGGACACAACGATAGGGCCCTTGAACACGACAGTAGGGCCCTTGAACACGACGGTAGGGCCCTTGAACACGACAGTAGGGCCCTTGAACACGACAGTAGGGCCCTTGAACACGACGGTAGGGCCCTTGAACACGACGGTAGGGTCCTTGAACACAGCGGCAAGGCCCTTGAACACAACGGTAGGGTCCTTGAACACAACGGTAGGGCCCTTGAACACAACAGTAGGGTCATTAAACACGACGGTAGGGTCCTTGAACACGACGGTAGGGCCCTTGAACACGACGGTAGGGCCCTTGAACACACCATTACGACCCTTAAGGATCAAGGTACAACCCACAAGCAGGATAGTACGAGCTTTCGAGCACGACGAATACGAATCGTCGAGCATGATCCACGCCCTCGAGCACACGACTGTAAACTCACAATTCGCCAAGCTATTGGTATGGGCTACCTTCCTGCCGGTGGTACGAATCGCCAAAGGATCAGAATTCCTGACCCATATGGCATTCGCCTTAGGGAGCAGGTGCCATGTATGGCAAACCACCACCTGTACACAAGTGGACGTCACACACCTGCCCATACTTGGTGGCTGTGACCGGGGGTCGAAGACGATGGTCGACAGGCGTGTTACGGGTCCTCATAACATCAAAGCCCAAGAGGTCACAACAGGGAGGTCATGATAAAGTTTTCCAACGGCGCTCCGTAACTTGTGGAGGGACCGGGGGGGTGAAACTTTTTGTACACAAATGTTTACGACCACTAAACACCATGGTACAACCCGGTCCATCCTACAGGGGCCAACTAAACACCATGGTACAACCCGGTCCATCCTACAGGGGCCAGTTCTTCCAAGGTCAAGGTCACGAGCTGGCTGAGGGGGGGTCACACTGTTTACAGCAGGAGGGGTCTACTAAGTACCCATGTTCGAATCCGATGTATAATGTTCGAGTCCAATGGAGAGGATTACCAGGATACTCTGTGCAAATGTTGCCCACCGCTAGATAGTGTGTAGCCACACACACACACACACACACACACACACACACACACACACTGTGCCAGTGTCCCCAGCAAATCTACTGTCCACCTCCTTGCTCATCCTGTGAGCGGTAGCGTAAAAGGGTCTTACTCAGACCCCAGTGGGGTCGATATTACATGAGATGTTACAATTCGCATTTCAGTGCATACATCACACACTTTCATACGGTGAGTTTGACTGACTAGATGCAAAAAAGAAAAAAAAATAGGTGGATACAAAGTTAACATTTCAGGTATCTTATCAACAGCAAGGTTTTGTGGCATTTCTACACACACACACACACACACACACACACACAGACCACTGCCACAACCCATGTCCATGGCTGTATCCTTGACCCATCTCTGCACAACGGTGCCTCAAAATCAATTTTCGCAAGACGAAACTAGAAGCATTACTTTACCAACAGGTAATGTGCTTGCACAGCCCACACCTTTCAAAACCCTTTCTATCTAAAGGAAAGGAGAGATGTCTGGACACCTAATCAAAGGCTTCTTCGTAACTTACTTTCCAATGAATCTTATGGAACTTGGTCCCATGCTGTACGTCCCCAAATTGTGAGACGATGCCAAATATCTTCGAAAGCCAAGGGGTCGTAATAATAACTAGCTGCAGTGTCCAATATATACACACAGAGGGGGTTGTTACACCCTCGTCGAACAGTGCGTCACAACTCACTGTTGGCGTACCAAGATAAGCTTACCTGCCGTACAAACTTTAAGCTTTGGATGGTCAAGCTTTCCCATGACGCTGGGGGTAAGGGGGACCTGTCATATACACACAGCTACATCTGAGGCTCTTAAAAGGTTAAGCTTAGGGGGACCTGTCACATACACACAGCTACAGCTGAAGCTCTTAACGGTCAAGCTTAGCGAAGGTGTAGGAGGAAGGGGTAAGAGAAAGAGAGAAGAAGCTGACACACAGCTGAAGTTTCGAAGGGTCATCCAGCCTCACCTTGGCCACATCCCTCAGTACCACACAGGAAATAACATCACCACACGAGCAACATCAGAACATAGGATAGAAAGTAACATTACAGAGGATATATCAATGACCATGATCTGCGGAAGCATACACAGACACAGTGAAAAGACAATGAAACATACACACATACATGTGTATGTGTGTGTTAAGAATAGAGGACTGAGCCTTCGAGGGAATATCCTCACTTGGCCCACCTTCTCTGTACCTTCTTTTGGAAAAATAAAAAAATGGGAGGGGAGGATTTCCAGCAGCCCCCACAGCTCCCTCCCACTTTTAGTCGCCTTCTACGACACGCAGGGAATACGTGGGAAGATAGATAGATAGACAGACATATACATACATATAATGACACACACACACACACACACACACACACACACACATACTCGGGAATGACTATCTAAACTCGATCACTCGCGGGCTATGTAGCTTCCGCACAGCTTAGCTTTTGAATAGCTTAATCCTCTTATGCTGAGAATTAGCTTTCTATCAGGGCAAACACAGGCAATTACCGGCCCATACACAGCAGCGACTGTGTAAATATGATACCAAGCCTGGGTGTTGCTCCCCCCCACACACACACACACCCTCCCACACACACACACACACACATCTCCTACACTGCAATCATACACGGGACGACTCTCCATCACATTCATACATCCACAAGCAATACACCTACCAGCCGCAAGCACACAGTGGCACCCACAAGCATACACTTACACCCCAAGGCGTAGTCCTCCAACCACAAGCACAAACTGGCACCCAGAGGCGTACAGTGACACCCACAAGCACACACTGGCACCCACAAGCGCACATTGGCACTCAGAGACATACAGTGACATCTACAAGCACACACACACACACACACACACACACACACACACACACACACACTGGCACCTACAGCCATACACTTCCCATCTCAAGAATACGTTTACACTTACAAGCACACACGCCTCACAAGCGCGAACACTTACAAGCACATCCTGACTCCCACCAGCGTACACTTATCCGGAAAGCGTCTGACATATCTGGAAGAGAAACAAGACTGCTAAAATGGCCTCGACCCATATAACGCTAATGGCCCCGAGCCAAGAGAGCGGAAGTGGGCGAATGTCTTGCTCATCTTTAAGGAAGGAGACAGGGAAGACGGGCTGCACCACAGACCAGGGTAGTATGACGGGAGTGGTCTGCATAGTACTGGAAAAGAGGTTAATCGTAAAGCAAACAGATGACTGCTCACACACCAAAAAGCCGACCGCTGAGAAACAGCAGTGATCCAGCGAAAAGAGTTTTATGCGCAACATACCTCTCAGATTTCTAAGAGAGAGTGAGCTCCGTTTAATTGGACGATTGTCTCGTATCTGGACTGCCATAAAGCATGAGATATCTTACCATGTGAGACGCTAATGAAGAACCTGGATCTTCAAAGACGACTAAGAATACTCCTCTGACAGACAGAATATCACTTTAAAAGGAGGGAATAAAGAATGTATGTCAGAGACGCCCTCTCCAAGTGAGGTGAGGAGGGTGACCCAATAGGTGCCACAGGGCTCGATCCTGGAACCACTGCTGTTCTTGATCTAAGCAGCAAATGGCTCACACCTGAATCTATATGTGGATGATGCCTCAGTGATGACGATTCCATCAACTTACAATGGGGGGGGGGGGGGAGCCGACATGAATTCCGAAGTTGGTCTTGATATACGGGCGATGAAATTCAACCCGAGTGAATGGAAAGTAATAAGGATGGTTACGCAGTGAGAGAGGACCTTCAAATTCATATCATCTTAAAGGAGATAAGCTGCGGGGGAACCTAAGCGTAAGAGGGGACATGGGAGTCGACATTGGACCAGAATCTGTCCTCTTTCCGTCCTAGGATAAAGGGGACACTCTGCCTCCTGCTGGGGAAATACCTAGAACCGCATTCAAGTACGAGGGTTAAGAAATCTCTAACAAAGTGTTGACACAGTAAATGAGACCGAAAGCAAAGAGTAAGCATCTCGACTTTTGGTCACAAAGAACCACTAGCGAACCACCAGAATGGCGTAACAACGACGCTAACATAAGTAAGAGAATCGAGTCACAAAGGAAATGATACAGGCCCACGAGATTTTCCACCGTGGAAGAGAGACGAGTTGTGAGCGACCTGACCAAAAACTTCTGCAGCCAAATATCTTGATGTCGACAGTGAACAGTTCTTCGAAAGAGGAGGGAGGAAGGAGGGGAGGGGGGACACAGAACAACCGGGGGGGGGACTCGTTAGAAAAGAATACAAATCAAATCCTCTCGCGGTACAACATCAGCGGATAAATGAAGAACAGTAGGAAGTGACGCTTGGAACGGAGACGTCGTGAAACAGTCGAAAAATATGGCGTATGATAAAAGTCCATGAGAAGTCGAAAACTGTTCGCGAGACGGGGGGGCCCCAGAAATGTATGTATCACGCCCTCCCCGCACTGTACTAACAAGTCATTACCAGGAGGTAACGAACGGCAGACGCACAGTTACAAGCACAAGCACAACACTTACAAGCACCCTAACGCCCGCTGGCAAATACCCACACTTAGTGCACGTTTGCACTAACAAGCGCACTCCTTCACTCTCACAAGCACACACGTATACACATAAGCAATACAATTACAGTCACAAGAAAACACACTCGAGAGGACGCACGCGACAAAGGGAAAATCGGAAAATTGCGCAATTGCCATGAACTACAGGCCAATTTCTCTGACGAGCACGGCCCGTAAATGACTAGCAAAAAAAGATAACCAGAAAACAAATGAATACCTGCAGGCGAAGGAGAAACCACCTGAGAGGCAGAGAAAGGGTTTCTTTTTTTTTAGAGGACGAAGATTAGGCGCGACAAAGCACTCTGTTTTCTATGAAAGAGTAAATCCTGTTTTTTTTAGAGACGTAAGAGAATAATATGGACTACCATATTCTCGGGCTATGTACATGTTCCCGAACTGCCCCCCCCCCCAAGGTATTTGACGATGGACCACGTAGGACGCCCGGTGAATGTAAGCTGGATTTTGTGAACGGCCGTAAGAGAGAGAGAGAGAGAGAGAGAGAGAGAGAGAGAGAGAGAGAGAGAGAGAGAGAGAGAGAGAGAGAGAGAGAGAGAGATGAGATCCCACTCGAGGCCGCACGTCGGATGAACCTTCTCCGGAGGGGTGAGGGGTGTTGGAAATCACTGGCGTACCGCAGGGTTCGCTCTGAGGACCTTCTTATTCCTTGGGCCCCTCTGCCCGCACATAAAGCACGCTGCCCTATGGACTTGGATCCATGCCCGATCGTGTCTGCGGATGATACTACGCGCATGAGGGAAGCAAGGAATGCCCAGGGTGGCATCAACTTACTAAAGACACCTGTGGAAACTCCCAAAGTTGGAGACTCGATCACAATTCTCAAGTTTCTGAATCAGTTGGTGATGCCACCTGGCAAAAACCAGTCGTGTGAAACACGCAAAAAAATGACCAACCAGAGGACATACGTTGAAATTAAGCAAAGGAACATGATGAAAAAAAGATGCAGTTACCTTATGGTATAAGAGAGGTGGAAGAATGGAATGCGTTTAGTGGTAAGGTTGTGAATACAGGCAATAGGCAGAGGCTTAAAAAAATTGTATGGCTGTGGGGAACGGTTCAAGAGATGGGGGGGCCCCACACGAGTGCACAGCGCCCTCCCAGTACTGTACAAGTAATCAATTACTACACCATGGCCTCCACGAGTGTCGCACGTCCTCCCAGTGCTGTACGAGAAGTGAATTCCAACAACACATACACCCACAATCGTACAGGTACAGCCCACAAGCCTTGCCTACTCACCAAAGATGAGTCTGTCACATATCTCCTCACCAATGATGAATCAGACACTTACCTCCACACCAATGATGAATTAGACACTTACCTCCACACCAATGATGAATCAGACACTTACCTCCACACCAATGATGAATCAGACACTTACCTCCACACCAATGATGAATCAAGACACTTCCCTCCACACCAATGATGAATCAGACACTTACCTCCACACCAATGATGAATCAGACACTTACCTCCACACCAATGATGAATCAGACACTTACCTCCACACCAATGATGAATCAGACACTTACCTCCACACCAATGATGAATCAGACACTTACCTCCACACCAATGATGAATCAGACACTTACCTCCACACCAATGATGAATCAGACACTTACCTCCACACCAATGATGAATCAAGACCCACTAGTCTTACCTGTGAAAGAAAAATCGAGAAAAATCACTTACTACCAACAAGACGGCAGAAATGGAATACAAATACATTTAAATACGTCAGCAATAAATCCTCGGGGAAATGCAATACATGTGTACAATATGAAGGTTCAATCATCGTGTCAGTAGAAACAAGAGGGTTCTATCATCGTGTCCCAGTACGAACAGGAGGGTTCTATCATTGTATCAATAGAAACAAGAGGGTTCTATCATTGTATCAATAGAAACAAGAGGGTTCTATCATTGTATCTATAGAAACAAGAGGGGTCTATCATTGTATCTATAGAAACAAGAGGGTTCTATCATTGCATCTACAGAAACAAGAGGGGTCTATCATTGTATCTATACAATTAAGAGGGTTCTATCATTGCATCTACAGAAACAAGAGGGGTCTATCATTGTATCTATACAAACAAGAGGGTTCTATCATTGTATCTATTGAAACAAGAGGGTTCTATCATTGTACCTATAGAAACAAGAGGGTTGTATCATTGTATCTATAGAAACAAGAGGGTTCCATCATTGTATCTATACAAACAAGAGGGTTCTATCATTGTATCTATTGAAACAAGAGGGTTCTATCATTGTACCTATAGAAACAAGAGGGTTGTATCATTGTATCTATACAAACAAGAGGGTTCTATCATTGTATCTATTGAAACAAGAGGGTTCTATCATTGTATCTATAGAAAGAGGGTTCTATCTTCATCTCAACAGAAACAAGAGGTGTCTATCAAGGCACCAACAGGAACAAAAGGGGTCCTACCATGGCACCAACAGATACAAAAGGGGTCCTACCATGGCACCAACAGATACAAAAGGGGTCCTACCATGGCACCAACAGATACAAAAGGGGGTCCTACCATGGCAACAACAGGAACAAAAGGGATCCTACCATGCCACAATCAGGAACAAAAGGGGTCCTACCATGGCACCAACAGGAGCAAAAGGGGTCCTACCATGGCACCAACAGATACAAAAGGGGTCCTACCACGGCACCAACAGATACAAAAGGGGTCCTACCATGGCACCAACAGATACAAAAGGGGTCCTACCATGGCACCAACAGATACAAAAGGGGTCCTACCATGGCACCAAGAGATACAAAAGGGGCCCTACCATGGCAACAACCGATACAAAAGGGGTCCTACCATGGCAACAACCGATACAAAAGGGGTCCTACCATGGCACCAAGAGATACAAAAGGGGTCCTACCATGGCACCAACAGGAACAAAAGGGGTCCTACCATGGCACCAACAGATACAAAAGGGGTCCTACCATGGCAACAACAGGAACAAAAGGGGTCCTACCATGGCACCAACATATACATACCACATACAGTGAAGTCCTTACCCTCTTCAGCCCTTGGCCACGACTGCCACAAAGAAAGTAAATCTAATCTCTCTCACAGGATCAAAGGAAAGCCATTCCGTTGTTTACCCTTGATCGAAAATTTGGTAAAGTGAGAGAGAGAGAGAGAGAGAGAGAGAGAGAGAGAGAGAGAGAGAGAGAGAGAGAGAGAGAGAGAGACTCTCTCTCTCCACCTAGCCAGTCCATCACGTGACCCTAGACCTAACCTAGCCAGGAGGGCGCATGTCGCCCTAACCTCCCGCCCCCACCCCAACCACCCCCACCCCCACGTCAGACGACCCCTGACCCTCCAAGGTCGTCCCATCACCCTCAGACGACCACGTGACCTCCGACCTTCTTCTTCGAGGGTCACACAGCCCCAGACGACCATCAAGCGATCCAATCACCAAGATGACCCATGACCTCACCCAATGGGCTCCTTCCTCACTGCTACCATTAAAACTCACATCTAACACACTCGCAACGTAGGCTAATGGGACAATGTCACATAATGGAGCAATATTACATAATTCCCTAACCCCCCCCAAAAAAAAAGAAAAAAAAAATTGTTTATCGTATAGAGACACCAGTGTATGATCTACAAGGTAATCAGGATATAAATACAACTGTAATATAATGAGGCAGTTATGTAATTAACTTTGAATTATGTAACAGCAGTCTGTGTTGCGCGCCTTTTATGCTTAAATTAAAACACTACCTCTTTTTTTTCCGTGTTTTCCAATAGAATTAAATCATTTTTCGTTATGACATTTTTTTTTCTTTTTTTTTTTTTGATTTGGCGCATAATTTGGACCTTAGCCTTGGCCTCTGACGAAGCTGTATTCACGTTTTCTATGCAATTCCTCCGCTGTCTCTTCTCACGCCACCACACTAAAGAGACAGGGAACCATCATCGGGGACCAACCAGTCGATCTGCTGCTGACCCGGTGTGGTGTGGTAGATGAGGGTGGGACTCCCAGACGCATCCAAGCCTATATAACCAATTCTCATCACAATTTACATTATCCATCCGCATCCAAGCCTATATAACCAATTTTCATTACAAGTTATATCATCCAGCGGCATCCAGCCTATATAACCAATTTTCATCACAAGTTGCATTACCCAGACGCATCCAACCCTATATAACCAATTTTCATCACAAGTTACGTTATCCAGTCGCATCCAAGCCTATATAACCAATTTTCATTACAAGTTACATTATCTAGTCGCATCCAAGCCTATATAACCAATTTTCATTACAAGTTACATTATCTAGTCGCATCCAAGCCTATATAACCAATTTCCATCACAAGTTACATTATCCAGCCGCATCCGAGCCTATATAACCAATTTTCATCACAAGTTCCATTGAAAATATCAATTTTCCATTTACCTAAAGTAAAAAGACACTTTCAGACTTCGATGTCTCTTCTTTCCCTAAAATACGTCTGAAAGTAGATGACGACACATCTATTCCATCACGGGGGTGTCTGAAAGTAGATGACGACACATCT
>NC_092287.1:8570296-8577796 GCF_036320965.1 Panulirus ornatus
TAAACCCTCTACCACACATCACACATTGTGGTTAATCCAGTAAACCCTCTACCACACACCACACATTGTGGTTAATCCAGTAAACCTACCACACACCACACATTGTGGTTAATCCAGTAAACCTACCACACACCACACATTGTGGTTAATCCAGTAAACCTACCACACACCACACATTGTGGTTAATCCAGTAAACCCTCTACCACACACCATACATTGTGGTTAATCCAGTAAACCTTCTACCACACACCACACATTGTGGTTAATCCAGTAAACCCTCTACCACACACCACACATTGTGGTTAATCCAGTAAACCTTCTACCACACACCACACATTGTGGTTAATCCAGTAAACCTACCACACACCACACATTGTGGTTAATCCATTAAACCCTCTACCACACACCATACATTGTGGTTAATCCAGTAAATTAGCCACACAAGCATAGGAGCCTCGTACAAACCCACTCTACCACACTGTTTATTTCCCGGCTGAAGCTAAGTAAGTCTAAATAAAGCTAAGTGAGGCTAAGTAAAGCTAGATACGGTTATGTAAAGCTAAGTAAGGCTAAGTACAGCTAAGTGAAGCTAAATAAGGCAAAGTAAAGCTAAGTAAGGCTAAGTAAAGCTGACTGGTTTTCTAAGTTACATCAAGTGGTCAGTGGTCGCTTACTCTCTCTCTCTCACAAGAGCCACTAGTGAGAGACTCACACTGCTCACTCACTCTCACAAGGGCCACTAGTGAGAGACTCACACTCCTCACTAGCTCACACAAGGGCCACTAGTGAGACTCACACTCCTCACTCACTCTCACAAGGGTCACTGGTGAGAGACTCACACTACTCACTCACTCTCACAAGGGCCACTAGTGAGAGAGTCACACTGCTCACTCACTCTCACAAGGGCCACTAGTGAGAGACGCACAACTCACACACTCTCACAAGGGCCACTAGTGAGAGAGTCACACTGCTCACTCACTCTCACAAGGGTCACTAATGAGAGAGTCACACTGCTCACACACTCTCACAAGGGCCACTAGTGAGAGACTCACACTCCTCACTAGCTCACACAAGGGTCACTAGCGAGTGACTGAGACACTCCTCACTCACTCTCACAATGGCCACAAGTGAGTACCTCACACTCCACCTCTCTCTCTCTCTCTCTCTCTCTCTCTCTCTCTCTCTCTCTTCTCTCTCTCTCTCTCTCTGTAAAAAAAAAAGAGAAAGAGAAATATCCACCTCCCAAACAAGAAAAGATATATATGCAAATGATCTTCATTCAGCAATCAAAAGTCGAGAACTTCATAACCCAAGTAAACTCGACCCCCCCTCTGTGAGGGAGAGGGGGGTGCTGAGCAGCGCTTGCTGTGGGGGGGGATCATGCTACCTCACCCCACCCCCCCCCAGTCAACACCCTCGTCTTGACGTTGGGGTGGGGGGGTGGGGGGGTGTGTACAACACCTGCACACAACACCCATGTCTTGCCGAGGGGTTGTGTACAGCATCAACACAACACATTATAGCCTTGACGTGGGGGTGTACAACACCCCATTCTTGCTGTGGGGGGATGTATAACACACACGTACAAAACACCCTAGTCTTGCCGTCAGTCTACCTATCTATCTACTTATCTATCTATCTATCTATCTATCTATATATATATATATATATATATATATATATATATATAGAGAGAGAGAGAGAGAGAGAGAGAGAGAGAGAGAGAGAGAGAGAGAGAGAGAATGAGAGAGAGAGAATGAGATAAATAGACAGATAGATAGACAGATACTGCACAGGCAAACGTGAAGATCTTTGCTGGTAAGAGAGATCACACATACAGTAACTTGGATACACAGATGTATGATGGCTGCAGGCGATGGCAAGCGCCTTTAAACCCCGGTAGTCCCGGGGGGGCGGGCCAGAGATTAATTACCTCAGTTAAATTAATTATCTGCTTAACAAAGATCCCTCCGACTCCACTCTCGCATTCTGGCCAACCACAAAATGGCCACAACAATGATTAAGAACTTCAAGTGTGTGTGTGTGTGTGTGTGTGTGTGTGTGTGTGTGTGTGTGTGTGTGTGTGTATGTATGTATGTATATATGTATGTATGTGTGTGTGTGTGTGTGTATGCGCCCACACACACACACACAAACACACAGGAGAGAGAGAGAGAGAGAGAGAGAGAGAGAGAGAGAGAGAGAGAGAGAGAGAGAGAGAGAGAGAGAGAGAGAGAGAGAAGCTTAACACTCAAGAGGTAAGGAGGGAGGGAAATAACCTCTTCCTTTCACTCTCTCCCTCTCTCTCCCTGTACGCGCCGCCCAAGGTCCCTCTCACTCCCTGACCCCCCCATATACCGCAGGGCAGCCCAATCAAGGGAGGGGAGAAGTTAAGAAGTTCCTCTTCACAAGAAGCATCCCTGACTCCCACTTGGCACAAGTCGCTCCTCGGAGCGTCCGTGGGAGGGAGGGATGGATGGCCAGCCAGCTGATGCGTGTCACAAAACGTTTCACAGAACGTTGCCGCGCTGTGGTTTTCGCTTACGTTTGGCACTCGTTGACTCGCTGGTTTTCGCTGACGTATTAAAATACGTTGCTACGCTAGGTTTTGCTGACGTTTTACAAACGTTGCTACGCCAGGCTTTGCTGACGTTTTACAAACGTTGCCTAGCCGGGTTTTCGCTGACGTTTTAAAAAAAACGTTGCTACGCTAAGCTTTGTTGACGTTTTACAAACGTTGCCTTGCCGGGTTTTCGCTGACGTTTTAAAAAACGTTGCTACGCTAGGTTTTGCTGACGTTTTACAAACGTTGCCTAGCCGGGGTTTCGCTGACGTTTTAAAAAGAAACGTTGCTACGCTAGGGTTTCGCGGACGCTTCACAAACGTTGCCATGCCACGCTAGGTTTCGCCAAACTGTAAAAAAAAACGTTGCCTCACTGGGTAACGCTGACGTCCTACAAACGTTTGAAAGAAAAAAAAAAGGTCACGTAAAAGTATACCGTCGAGGACACTGACAGAAAAATGCTTGCACGTTTTTAATACATGGAAAAAAACGACATATATTCCGTCGATGGGAATATGGCAGGCAAACGTTGACAAAAAGTGCTTCACAAACGTTCCGCCTCCCCCCCCCCCCCCCCCCCGGCTGACTACCGTGTACAAAAGTGCTCTACAAACGTTCCGTCTCTGGGGGACTTTACGAGGGAGGGAGGGATGGGGCGTGGTGCAGCCTGTCAAAGGGATTCCGGGAAGGGAGGGAGGAAGGGAGGGAGGGAGGGAGGGAGGGAGGGAGGGAGGGAGGGAGGGAAGGGAGGGAAGGGAGGGAGGGAGGGGCAGCAGGTGTGTTGTGTGTGTTGCTGACCCGCTTGTAACACAGCCCAAACCTTTCCCCTCCCACTCCTCTCCCTCCTTCCCCTCACCCCCTCTCTCACTTGCTGTGGGGAGAGAGAATACGGGAAATCATACCTTGTGTGTGTGTGTGTGTGTGTGTGTGTGTGTGTGTGTGTGTGTGTGTGTGTGTGTGTTGTCTTATCGTACGGCGACCTAATTAAGACTAAAGTCCACATCCCATCTCTCGTACAGGTCAAAGTGAATTACGATATATATATATATATATATATATATATATATATATATATATATATATTATCCCTGGGGATAGGGGAGAAAGAACACTTCCCACGTATTCCCTGCGTGTCGTAGAAGGCGACTAAAAGTGGAGGGAGCGGAGGGCTGGAAATCCTCCCCTCTCGTTTTTAATTTTCCAAAAGAAAGAACAAAGACGAGGGTTTAGTGAGGATATTCCCTCTAAGGCTCAGTCCTGTGTTCTTAACGCTACCTCGCTAACGCGGGAAATGGCGAATATGTATGAAATATATATATATATATATATATATATATATATATATATATATATATATATATATATATATATATATATATATATATATTCTTATGAGTCCACGGGAAAATGAAACACGATAAGTTCCCAAGTTCACTTTCGTGTCATAATCACATCATCAGGGGAGGTTCGAGAAAGAAATATAACAGTCACTTGCGTGATATCTATATCAAACGTTCACAGATCTTCATCACAACTTGACGATCCTCTCAGTACCTTTGTGAGTTGCTTTCTATACTCACAACTTTCCTCATGACGCCTCCTATGCCTGATGCCACGCACTGTACACCTTACTCATCATCTCTCTAATCTAGGCTGTGTGAAGTCAAACCTCCTCTCTAACCCCCTCTCCTTCCTTGATATCTCGTGCACTCCATCGCCATTCACATCTCCTAATCAAGTGCTTCTGCAATCCTCCTTTCCACTCCATCAATTCTGAGAACGAAATGTTACCCCCCCCAAAAAAAAATATCAAGTCTCTTCACGGTCTTTTATCTGGATATGGATGACTTGCTGGTCATATGACGCAGCGAATGTTCGACATTGCCTCATTCGATACACGACGCCACATTTGGCATCATCCTCTCTCTCTCTCTCTCTCTCTCTCTCTCTCTCTCTCTCTCTCTCTCTCTCTCTCTCTCGTTCTTTAAGACACCACAGACAACGGCCCGAGGATACAGTGTTACTGTATATAATACAGTCTTACTTATACTGTATCAATACATACGATCGTTTGAAATCTACGTGTGTCTTGACTCATAGCCACTCCCACATCCTCTCCTGTCCAATTGGCAACTTGTATTCCAAGTCCAATTTCATCAGTCTACTCCGTCACCATGATATCGATCATGGTTAGGTGTCTCCTGTGTAAAACTCCCTCACCGCTTTAAGATTCTGTCGCTCCACTCACTCTTGCGTCAAAGAACCTGACCAATTCAGACCTTTACTTCCCTAACTGCATTAAAGATCAATATAAAAAATGTGAGATCAATATATTACAAGTCTAAGATCAACATTTCAAATCTGAGATCAATATGCCACAAATCTGAGATCAATGTAAAAAAATCTGAGATCAATATTACAGATCTGAGATCAATAATACAAACTTGAGATCAATATATCACAAATCTAAGATTAGTATATCACAAATCTAAGATCAATATATCACAAATCTAAGATCAGTATATCACAAATCTAAGACCAATATATCACAAATCTAAGATCAATATCACAAACGTGAGATCAACATCACAAAGAGCATGGAGACTAGGATCGCTCCCCTAGTGGCACTCCAGGCCAAACATTCTTCTATGATCAGCCTCCTGACATACATGGATATGGATGGCTTCCCATCCGCCCACGTAAGAACTTCCATTTTTTCTGTCATTCATCAGTTCTCTCTCGTCCACTTCGCAACACCTCGACTTTTTAACACCACTTGCTCTGCCACTTTTCCCTTGTAAGAAATGGTGTTTGCTTTGCAACTTTCCCCTGTTAGAACTGGTGTTTAGCGATCGACCCCCATGGTAGTTTAGCGATCGACCCCCATGGTAGTTTAGCGATCGACCCCTATGGTAGTTTAGCGATCGACCCCCATGGTAGCTTAGCGATCGACCCCCATGGTAGTTTAGCGATCGACCCCCATGGTAGTTTAGCGATCGACCCCCATGGTAGTTTAGCGATCGACCCCCATGGTACTTTAGCGATCGACCCCCATGGTAGTTTAGCGATCGACCCCCATGGTAGTTTAGCGATCGACCCCCATGGTAGTTTAGCGATCGACCCCCATGGTACTTTAGCGATCGACCCCCATGGTAGCTTAGCGATCGACCCCCATGGTAGTTTAGCGATCGACCCCTATGGTAGTTTAGCGATCGACCCCAATGGTAGTTTAGCGATCGACCCCCATGGTAGTTTAGCGATCGACCCCCATGGTAGCTTAGCGATCGACCCCCATGGTGGCCTAGCGATCGACCCCCATGGTAGTTTAGCGATCGACCCCCATGGTAGTTTAGCGATCGACCCCCATGGTAGTTTAGTGATCGACCCCCCTACCCTGTTGTGAACTGGGGTTTGATAGACGCCATTCCCTTACTGTGAATACCTGTAGGGCCAGTTTACCTGACGCGTACATTGTCGTAAAACATCAAAGAACAAAAAGAAAACGGGAGAGATTTTGGTTACGGTGGCCTTGCGCGCGACTGGCTGCTCACTTCTCGTTTGGAGACAGAGCCCAACCTACCAAGACAGCACAGCACCTGACGGCGAGGTTCAGCCCTGGCGTTGCGCTCACCACGAGAGAGAGAAAGAGAGAGAGAGCACCTCCCTACCCACGGCAAAGGTCTTTTGCCCTGGCGCTTGGGCTGGCGCGCAGCTGCGCTCACCACTTGAGAGGGAGAGAGAGAGAGAGAGAGAGAGAGAGAGAGAGAGAGAGAGACAGGGCACCTCCCTACCCACGGCAAAGGTCTTTTGCCCTGGCGCTTGGGCAGGCGCGCAGCTGCGCTCACCACGAGAGAGAGAGAGAGAGAGAGAGAGAGAGAGAGAGAGAGAGAGAGAGAGAGAGAGTGCACGCGCGCGCGCGCGCGTGGTGTTTCCGAACCCTTCCCCAACCCCAAATCCAACACTTCTGAATATCCTCCTCCCCCCTCTCCTCCTCCAGGCCTTCCTGAATATCCACCCCCCTCCTGATGCACCAATACCCAAATATCATTTTTGGGGCCGCGCACCAAGCCTTCAATCCCGCGTGACGTCACCAAGGTAAATGTTGACCTTCTGAATGGCTGGGGGAAAGTCAACACCCACGCGCACGCCCCTCCCTCACTCACTCCCTCCCTCACTCACTCCGCTGGTGATGAGTCTTTTGTTGGCGCTGGTGATGGAGATGATGGTGTAGGTGGTGGTGGTGGTGAGGTTGGTGGAGCCTCCCTCCCTCCCTCCCTCCGCTGGTGATGAGTCTTTTGTTGGCGCTGTTGATGGAGATGATGGTGTAGGTTGGTGGTGGTGAGGTTGGTGGAGCCTCCCTCACTCCCTCCCTCCGCTGGTGATGAGTCTTTTGTTGGCGCTGTTGATGGAGATGATGGCGAGGTTGGTGGAGCCTCCCTCCCTCCCTCCGCTGGTGATGAGTCTTTTGTTGGCGCTGGTGATGGAGATGATGGCGAGGTTGGTGTAGGTGGTGGTGGTGAGGTTGGTGGAGCCTCCCTCCCTCCGCTGGTGATGAGTCTTTTGTTGGCGCTGGTGATGGAGATGATGGTGTAGGTTGGTGGTGGTGAGGTTGGTGGAGCCTCCCTCACTCCCTCCCTCCGCTGGTGATGAGTCTTTTGTTGGCGCTGTTGATGGAGATGATGGCGAGGTTGGTGGAGCCTCCCTCCCTCCCTCCGCTGGTGATGAGTCTTTTGTTGGCGCTGGTGATGGAGATGATGGCGAGGTTGGTGTAGGTGGTGGTGGTGAGGTTGGTGGAGCCTCCCTCACTCCCTCCCTCACTCCGCTGGTGATGAGTCTTTTGTTGGCGCTGTTGATGGAGATGATGGCGAGGTTGGTGTAGGTGGTGGTGAGGTTGGTGGAGCCTCCCTCTCTCCCTCCCTCCGCTGGTGATGAGTCTT